>NW_025064930.1:18091-81621 GCF_019112545.1 Guyanagaster necrorhizus
TCTTCGACTGCGCCCACCACCTTCCACACAGACACAACCACGACCTCTGACTCGAGCACGATATCTCTCACTACGACCATGGACCTCCATATCAGGCCAGCTCACCATTTGTACTACCAACATACCTACAGCTCTCGCCACCTCTGACTGAAACTCTGGCTCCGGAAACATAAACCGCACCGCTCTCATCGCTGGCGTCACCACCTCTGCTGTCGACCACGCCTTCCTTTCCCTCGGTGTCGTATTTATACAGAAACGCACCGAGAAGGGGCGCATCGGGTTCAAGGAGACCATCAAGCAGATCAGGTGGGAGGGGCGAGCGCGCTGGGGCCGTCGATCTGCTCGACGACGAGTTTGACGATACGACGAGGTACAGAGACGAACCGAACACGCCAGTATCAGTGCCTCGATCAGCCTCGCATCCGTCTCTTTCCTCCCTTGTGGCCGCCTCCTCGTGAGGTGAGTGGACATTCTCGCGAACCGAGCATCGACGAGGATCCATTTAGAGCTATTATGCCTTTGCCGCCGCCACTGCCTGGAGCTGCCCAGCCTAGACAGTCTAATCTGTTCGGCGGTGACTAGTTGTTTCCATTTCTTTTCTGGATCCTTACATGGACTCTTTTTTACTCACCTATACATTTCTAACCAGTCATTTTTCATTGCAGATTGTGTAGTTTATTCGGTATCGGACATCGGGATGATGTTTTAAATTCACTCTTTTGCCGTGTTTTATACTATGATTCTCTCGTCTTTGTGGTTCGTTTGTTTCGAGCCTCGTACCAAATCCATCTTGCTCTTTCGTGGCGATGATCCTTCACTTCGGAGAATATATCGCAGTTTTTATAGAAGAACAATAGTACAATTAGAAAATGAACCATAAAACCTTCAGGCTCCAACAGATGCCGCCAAACGAATCTCACTCACTTCGTACAACTGCGCTGCCAGGACATCCCCAAAATCCGAACCTACGGGATCATAGCTCCGTACCTTGGACTTGAAAGGATCATCATCCCCTAGGCAGTTGAGATACTCTACGGCGCCGGACATGTGCGCCACACGGCAGCATGCGGCATGTATGCGCAAGGACTCTTTCGACGGTAGTGGCAAGTCACTTCGCGTAGATGTGAAATCAACAAATCGAGGCACTATCCTCAACTCAAAAATGTAATCCATCGTTGTGCCGACTTTGTAGCGATTTTCAATATCCTGAGAATTAGTTAGCCGGGGATTTGGGGGGGGAAGAAACGGACTGTGGGCTCCAACCATAAAGTGAGATTGTCAAAATGAAAATGAAGATTGTATTCAAGTGTCAAGATGTTTTCCAATCTGTGGATATTTCCGCCTTCAAGGCCTTTGAGGATGTTCGGGAATCCAAAATGTTTGATGATAGTCCATGCATTCGCAGCGTAGTCTTTCTTGAGACAGAGTAAGTTAGATGAGACAACAGAACACGATGAAAATACCATGATTAGATCATCAATACCAATGTTCGTGGACTCAGAGAAGATGTGGGCACACTGGGTGATTAGTGGTACCATCCCCTCCGGTAACTGTGCCCGGAGTTCTTCGTGATCTAAGTATGAGTTCAAGTCCATGGTGCCGGACAAGAGACAGTGATATTTGTCACGAGCCAAGGCCTCAAGGGGTTATATCTGATTAACCGCATATCCTTGTTAAGCTCAGGCCAAGGCAAAACGCACGCTTTTCTTCGCCTCTTGATGGTTGGATGGAGAACATTGAAGCCATTTATGCACTTCTGCCAGAGTCTGTCGGAAAGAAGGGCGCGAGTGATCAGTAGATTCCTGGGGGGTAGGACCGTTCACCCTGCGAACTAGAGAGACAAGTGTCAGCGTATGACCTGGTAACAAAGATGCAACCAACATGTCCTGATGAAGAACCTATCATAGAATGCACCTCGGACAATGAGACCTTCTTCGGTAACTTCGCTATTGCTGGTTGTGGAAATATGAGACTTTGCTGCGTCTGTAGGACCGACTTTCAGGAGATGACCCATGATTCGAACATTGACGAGCTGTTTCCGCAAGACCATATCGGAGGGATTGCGAGAGACCTGGACCATGAGGTCCTTCTCCACCTCACGACAGCGGCGATGTGCGCTAACAAAGCTCGGATTTGGGTGAGTGAAGTCGTCCCCGAGCTCTGTCCCGGACATGGTCATTGTCGTCGTTTGTGAAAGACCGTCT
The DNA here is from genome assembly GCF_019112545.1 of Guyanagaster necrorhizus. Lineage (NCBI taxonomy): Eukaryota > Fungi > Basidiomycota > Agaricomycetes > Agaricales > Physalacriaceae > Guyanagaster > Guyanagaster necrorhizus. The sequence goes on from NW_025064930.1 coordinate 20,296, forward strand.
TCGCTTGCCATAAGTGATTATTTTGTCCTGTTTGGCAACATCTTCTGGTGCACACTTCGATCACACGGCAACACTGGACGAAAGTCAATTTATTTTTACCTCCTAATTATTCGACTACAACACCATTCACAGCGCCAAGTATGCTCTATTCTGTTATGATCTTGACAATGGTGGATTTTTTGCTATGTCCTGGGAAGAGATAGTCGAAACAAGGACGTTCATAGTGACGCTCCAGCCACCATTGGTATCTTATCCAATGTCAGTAAATCTGTGGATGCACACGTAATATGCGGTACTTGCTGGCCTGAGACGTCTCGGGTTCACCCCATTCTTCGTTTCGCCCTATAATTGTGCTGCCATTGTAGCACATCTGATGAAGTCCACGAGCTCGAGGTATCTAATCGTCAGCGAGAACGCGGCCTTGCAGACAGTGGCGGACGTGGTTTGCCGTCATTTTCCATTGCTCCTTCGTTCTTGGTGGTATGGGATTGTTATTTCGATGTCATAGTCCATGGCTAACATCTATCGCAGGAGAGCTCATGATCTGCAGGCAATCGAGGCCCTAAAGTCTACCACTGCCGTTGTAGCTTATCGTCCCGCAACCAGATAGATATTACTCATGGGTAACTTTAGATTTATGATGGCAATTGGAGAAGGAGGCTGGCGATAAATTTGTCGCGGATGGCATTTGTCTGGACCACTACCGTGACCTCTATTCCGACCGAATCTAAACCATCCACGACTGCCCATTCCCGCCTTTATCTATTTCGCACCAACCTGCTACTGCCGTGCCACATGTGATGCGCCGTAACCATTCTCTCCTCTTTCCCATCCAAAAACCTATTTTCTCGTGTCTTGTCCTTCTGTCACCGCATCTAAAGCAAAACCTGCGGATAGATTGAAGTGGGCACATCTGCTTGTCCAGAGCGAGCCGAACGAAGAGCGACTAAAACGCGCCGATTAGTTTCCGCAACCAATGACGTTTTGATGAACACCATCTCTCGTTTTCCACTTGCTGAAGGACCTCTTCGAGCCTGTGCGATGAGTCCACCATATTATTGGTGCTGGTCTTCGTTCGGCGATGCACAAGGATTCGGTCGGTATCCAGCTAGAAACCGCTTTTGACGACTACAATATCTCTCAAGGACTTAATCCGAGACTGTGTTCTGCCTCGTGGCGAGAGAGCTACCCGATTTCACCATTATTTTGAATTCTTCACCAAGGTGATTAAAGCAAAGATCATTTCTCCCTTAATTTCTCTCTAAAATCCCGAAAAATATTCCTTGTATAAAAATGGCCTTCGCTTGCTTCTTTGCCTATCATACTATATGCGTCAAATGCAGGTCGCCTGTCCTGAAAGGGATTCACATGAGCAGGGTGTCTCGCTCGTTTGACCTGATGGAGGTATGTCAAATTTAATAGCTATTCTGCAAGCTGGAACCAAACACTTTTTTGTATTTAGGTGATATTACTCTGCAATGTCTGCCAGGTCTCGTCTTTCTGGTCCCAGCGGCGGATACGAGGTGGCATAGGCAACTTTGTGGAGGTCAAGAAACTATCTGCGCTCCAACATAGAGTCAGTCCCGGGCCTGGATATCTCTTTTTGTGAGCTACACCTTATTTTGTCACAATCATGATTGGTCTTATCTACGTCGTCAGGGAACAGCAGGCGGCTTCGCGATGTCTTCGTCCCCCAAAATCCTTTGGACGTTGACTGATGCCAGCCGAAGAACCTACACTAGCAATATGAGCTCTACCGCAAGAGCCATCAGACCGAGCTCAAATCTTCTCGATGAAGGTAATCGGTTCTCTCGAAGGCCAGGGCTCTCAGAATGGACGGCGATTATCAACCAATTCTGCATCAGAACACGCAACTTTGAATGATGTTCTAGCTTCAGCTGCTCAACCCGATAAACTAGTTGTATGTATGTTTATTGCTTTAGTGAGCATACTACTTATCACCGCCGATTAGGAGAATACACCATCCGATAACTTCGTTTCCCGAAATGACGCACGGACTGTTACTTGCAAGGACGATAACAACTTCTTCTCTTACGCAGCCCATATTCTTCTCAGTTTGAAATACGGCGGCGGGCTCACAGACCAGCTCAAGACCAGCTCATCGCTTACATAAGACATTGATGCAGGTTCTCTGGTCGCCTACAACACGCCCCGTATGTCCGTCCAGTCTGCCACTGTTGGGATTTTGCTGGAAAGTTCTAGAAAGGGCAATCCGGCATCATGCCGAGAGCTGATGAGTAAGCCCGAGAGAAAGAGAAAGTTGTAGTAAATTCTAGATACAAGCCTGGAGAGTATAAATACAAGCTCTGTAGGAGCTGCAGAACAAGGAGTTCATACCTTCTGGCCTTACCAGCCTGGAGTCTACCCTGCGCAACACCGAGGATTTCCAACAGCCACCTCATCCAACAAGACATTCCTATATCATCCCTTGTCCCTGCCATCCAGGTGTGCAACTACGTTGCTTGCTGGACCTCGAACAATCCTATTCAGGGTTCAAGTTTGTATGAGACGGACGTTCAAAATTACTCAAGCCGTTCGTATTTCAACTTCAAGGCACGGTGCCTACGACGTTGTTGAAGCGGGGAACATGCGGAACTATTAGAGTGGATATACTTCGTTCATGACGGTTGTCGTTGGCTGGTCCCGGGCAACGTCTTCGGTATTCTGATATCCCCCGACTTTCTGGTTAGCCAAATTTCATTCAGCGTCTTTAGCGTTCCTGATGTACTGTTTTCGACTATGCTTCCATGGTCCAGACGCTCTGGATAGAATATCCCCTTGGTTAGCCTTCCCTCGAACCTCAGTTGTCAAATCGACAGCCCTCGATCCCCGCTCCAAAGATGAGGGCATCTTGCGAGCGGACGGTGTCGACGTCTGATCAAGCACGATATGCAAGAAAAAGGGCATGGGAGCTTCGCATCAGAGGATTTACGACCACTTACTATACCTCCTCTCTCCTTCACATGTTTGATTTCTGCCTACTTCACAATGTTCTATCAGAATCTTGCCCTCCTTCGGTGCCGACGAGGATACGAGGAATACGAGCCTCAGAAGCGCACTCTGTTTGCTGTTTTACCAATAAGACAAACCAAGCCCTTTTGGTGTACGGCTGGCTTCAATACCGTGTTAATTGCACAACGTTGGTTCCACCATGAAGATACTGTTTATGCTCGGAGAAGGATTAACAAGGCATACCTACGATAAGCTAGCGTTATCTAGGCCTATCAGCATCATCAACCCGAAACCGACCCTGATTGGTTACTTGAATCTATTTTCGAGAAGTGGATTGTGAATCGAGTCTCATTGCGGCGGTCTATTCCCCTGCAAACAATGTAGGAATACCGCCGATGGACGTTGGATTTTTCGACTAACGACATATTCTGTTCAGAAAACGGAGTTCTCTGCACTTTGCTTATTCACCCAGGGGTGACGCTCGACGTTGCGTTTCCTGAAATCTTTATCTTCCTAGTCCTTTTGAAGGACTGGGGAGTCAGTTCGGTAATGATAGTAACGGGCGCAGTAGGTCGTCGGCTACTTAGTCCCCGATCAAAATACGAGGAAAAAGTCCCGCATCTCCCACGCATCAGTCGTCTTCCCGCCTATATCTGCCATTCCGTCCCCCTATCTCCATCGAAATGGCCGCATCCTGCATCTTGGTCGCTGAACCCACTTGGGTCTCACAGACGGCTCAACACTGGCATGGTACCTACCTCGTTGTCTACCACCCCGAGGATAATGGAACGCCACCGTCCTTCACAGTCTTCAGTCATAAAACAAGCGTGGCGCGCGTCTTGTCGTGTGGCTATAGTGCAATCCCTCATAATTTGTTCCTAGGGGGGCTTCCGAAGCCCAGTCTACAGCAGTGGTGACCAACTTCCGCAACCTTCAGGTATCCCAAGGCGTGGAGTAACTCACCAGCATTGTAAGTTTACCCGCTGTTCATTCAGTTTCTGTTTTCTGAACTCAAACCAGGCAATGCCGATTTGTTTTTTTTTTGTTAGGACCTCATCTGTGCCATCTTTCTTGACCTACGAAGCAGGCACGATGGTCCATTGACGCTTAAGATCCATTGTGAAATCGCCGGCGCAGTGGTGCCTACGAGCCCTCGCAAGAGGATGACGTGGTGTTCCATCCACGATAAGCCCTTTCCAATAATGAAGTTTGACGCAGCTCCAGGGCTGACCTTTGTACTACCTTCAACCTACTTTCCTCACCCGAGAGACTTCCCGGCAATAATCATTGAAATATATTCCCGTCCATCTCGATGCAGCGGACCAGCATTGAACAGGAATAGTCCCTACAATGTTGAGACATCATGATTCACACATCTACTCTTCCCTGGAGACATCGGTACGCCGATGGTACCGACACAGTCATTTTTGCTCGTCGGCACATCTTTTGTGCGGATCGGCGAGCCATCGAAATATCTGTTGGCGTGCATAGTCGATATTGAAGCAAATGATACATCTGGCCCCCAATTTGACTGGCATCCATATGATACTGACATGAATAGCTGCGCACGTTGGTGCGAACTAGCATCATCATTTCTTTTCAGGATCATTCCCAATTGACAGCAGATGAAGTTGTGCATATTCTTAACGCATGTGATGTCTTTGTTCAGCAATGTGTACATCGTTCGACGAAGCTAAGTTTCGCTGATGTCGTTTTTTAATTTTCCTAGTGGCGGCGACCTGACTCATTTTCTCCGCATTTCTCATCTCTGTGCATGTACGAAGCGAATAAATATCGATTCGTGCTGCAGGCCAGTTAAGGTTGGACAACACTTGGGGCTAAAATACAGAACCTGTACTTGTCATTTCAGTAGCCAATGTTAACTCGTCCATTAACGTGCTTGCGTTTCAGAACCGGGACCATCCGTGACCAGATTTCATTCCGAGTACGAGGTGCCAAGCGCCTATCGGCTCTGAACCTAGCTGCACGATGGTCAATTATAGTTGGCTATATATCATGCGCATTAGAAGCCCTGGACGACACCATCTCACTGTGTCGAATGTCATTACCCGTTCGTAGGCTGGCTAGACCAGTCTCAAAAGACCATCCCACTACTTCTTTCTCTCAACCTGTCGGCTATCTTGTTCGCTTTGCACCGGCGAACATAAATCGTCACAGCTTCGAGTGTCGGCAGATACATGATTTAATAACGACCACCGTGATCCGGGCTTGTACCATATGCACGTTTAATCGCCACAGCACATACTGCATGCATTCGGAAGCGAGCTGATGATGGCAATGTGGACCAAAATCACATTTGCTCACAGCGGAATCACGGCCTTTTTGCATAGCTTGTGTTATTGGATGGCATGACGTCTGTCGTTCGATGCCCTTGGATGACCGGCGGCTTGCAAAGTCCCAACATGGAAACGAGTGATTTCGGAGGATAGATCACTCGCGATGTAGCGCTCAGTTCTGCTCCTAACCATATTGGTGGATTTGGGTTGAGCGTGGATGTACAGCCCCTTAGGACCGGAACATGCCATTGTCACGTACCGAGATGATAGATCAAGCTAACTGGCTACGAGTCAAGAGACGATCGTTTTGAACAGTGGTCATTATGATCGTAATAATCGCGCACGATGATGACCTGCGATGATGAACCACATCAGATTGCGGCAGCATTAAGGAAGAGCTCAATGTAATTGTCGCTCACTGCAGCCTGCCGCTGGAACTGATGATGAACCTTGTTGCTGAGGACTACGCGGCTATGTTATACCGTTGGTGGGAATCCAGATAGGGGACCAATAGCACTGGGCTCTGGCGTACGGTCTGGTCTATTCAACTGTGGGTTGCCGACTCGGAAGACAATTTATTGCGGTCGTAGTGAAGGGTCAGGAAGAAGCTTCACTTATTTAATATCACAATAAAGCATTTACCTTGGGAAGAGGTGATCGAAAGCCTCGAAATCAGGCGTTCTGTGACATTATAACATTACGACTAAGTTGAAGGGATACGTACATGCGACTAGATCGTAAGCGTTCTTGAGACGGCCTTCGGTGGTAAATTAGGTGGCGATGCTGAGGGTCGGAAGCTTTTATTTAACGTTCAGATATAGGCTCAGTGAACGCCACACTTTACATGACGGTTCTCAAAGAGTCATATATCATGCTCAGTCATAGAGCATGTTACCATCTTATCCATCCGAAATTCCAGGTAAACGGTCAGAATTGGCAGGAGCTCGGTTCCGGGGTAGCTCCGTCCATTCTCTTCAAGGAACTATTCCGCACAGATTTCCTTTTCTTCAGCAGAATCTGCTGGTTTCGTAAATCTTGATAGTACGTCAAGGTTTCGTGCTATGATTGATAACGACAGTCGTCTCGAATGGAGTTGGGCCGGTGATGTTTTCCTCGGATATTCTACATGCATCGTTTGTCGGCAGGTAGTGGACGCAACGAGGCTGTTCAAGCCAACGTACTCTTGGGGAAGCTCAGATGCCACCCAGAGAGAAAATGATGTATCATTATTGATTCCTAACGTGAGTTCTTTGCTCTTCTTAAGTGATAGGACCATGGTTCTGGTTCTCTGTTCACGTGGATGTTGGGGCACAGATGTTGGGGCACATATGCTCTGAGCCCAGAACTCAATGGTGCACGATCCCACGATGATAATCCCATATGCCGGATTGAATGGATAAGCCTCATCAAGTGCTTTGCGTTCTCAACCCCAGCCCAACACGTGCTTTGCGTGTCCATCCGAAACCGCCTCTGTTAACGGAACAGATCCCTGGTATCATCCCATCGCACGGTTTTTTCTTCTATCTCAATTGCCCTCGTGCCCATGATACCTAGTTCATGTGGTTCCACAGACATCCACGCCGGACCGTAGTTTCATGCATCAAGCTTCTATCCCTAATCTTCTTGAGAATGCCTTTTCAGGTGTTCCCTCACCTATCTATCTAGCTCAGGGATCGCCCCGCTGCAGATCACACGATAATCAATCTTTTGTAACATACTTCCGCTTTCCCCCGTCTGTCGAAGTAAGGACATGCGATGACGGGGAGGAAGCATACAAGGCTCTTCAAGTACCCAAGCTAGGAGGGATGGGATGGACTTGAGCGTGGACCGCACCGCGTTCGCTGCGTACCTGTGTACCTGACACCTGAACGCGAACCCAACCCTCCACTACACCCGGATCTAGTGAGCCGGTTTGCCTAACCCAAATGGCCTTCCCTCCCTATTCCTGTCCTTTGACGTTCCTTCCTTCCTTGAAGCCACCCGAATACGTCCTCGTTCGCGAACATCAGTAGTTCCTGTCTAACCATTCATCGCTCGGCCGCACAAATGTGGCTATGCAAGATAAACAATGTTAACGAAAGAACGTGGGTGATCGTTCTCGAAGGGAGTGCTCCCCTCTCTCCTTACCTGTTAACCTCCCGATCGTTTCACTGTGAATCGATCGGTTGTCTGTCTGTGTAACCAACCTTGTGCGCTTGCTCAGACTTCTGTTTGGGAACTTATCAGGAATATACTTGTGCTTGTGCTTCTTTTTTTCTGCTCCGGTGGACCGGAACGCCCTGTCCGTTTTCTCCTTGCAACGCGTTTCTCTGACATAGTACTCCTTGGAGAACTTCTCCTCCTTTCTGCCCTAGTTAAACTCCTAAACGGTCTGTAATACCCTTTAATGTCGGGAGTTCCGAGTACGGTGGCCTGGTCGTTACCAGCCGCGGCGCCCGCCCACGATATTTATATGACTAGCCAGCCCCTCCCTTGCCCGCTCTTCATCTGTCGCGCCACTTCGTTCTCTATGACGATCCGTGATCGACGTCTCCCATCCCACGGACGATGCCCAAGCCATCTTGGCGTACCACCCTCTCCCCCTCTCCTCGTCCTTCCTTGGATATAATTATCCTGGGGGGCTGAATGATATGATGGAAAAAACCACCTCGGGTATTTTCAAGGCTGCCGCTGTCAATAACCATCTTCGGGCGACGCGAACTGACTGGGTCGTCTCCACGGCACTTATATTGTCATATTAGTTTGCAATAACCAAGTATATCTTTTTTTTTTCCGCGGGCTCCTCTACTTGGCTACGCTTCTTAATGCACGACTGCGTATACAACTGCGAGTCGATTCGTATGTGTATGTGCTAACGTTAATGTGCGTGCCTAGTCATTTAGCGAACTTGTTAAACAATTTCCCCTCCCCTCCCGCCAAATAAAGTAGACAAGATGCCTCATAAACTCAATGCCAGTTTAAAATAAGCGTAGAGAAATTTCTCACAGAACAAAAGAAAAGAGGCGTCAATGACGCTAGGAAGTGATCATAAACTGCGGGCAATATCGCTAGAGAGACGGAACAGTCCTATAATTAAAGAATTGGGGGGTGGGGTGGGGTGGTCGAGGCCGTAATGCAGACCCACGATGGGGGATCAGTCACCTGTCCCGAGAACTGAACGAGCAAACCGCATGATGATAACAAAAACAACTTCGCAATCAAAGTGTGAACCGTAGGGGACCAGAAATGTGTACCCCCCTCGGTAACGAAATACGGACCCCAAGCTGCTTGTTCTGACTTCTTCCCCCCCGTCACCGTAAGTGGCCAGCAAAATTCCATCCACAAGTAAATTAAAACTAGGTACATGCAAGCAAGATAGATAGATATCAATTCCTCGGTCACACAAGGGCAGGCGTTTCGGTAAACGGTTCCGGGCCAAGCTATCTAACTGCTCTTCGTCTTGGACCGCATCCCATGGGCAAGGTTGAGTGACGAGATCAAGTCTCTCCCCAACCGAAAGATAATGAAAGTGGGGACGACAAGCCAGATTCTTAGACAGATAGATGGTTTAATCAACCGAAGGAGAAAAAAAAAGTGTACGTACCCGTTGGGAATGATCCAGTATAGGATCAGGTCCTGGGTATTGTTGTGTCCGATGCGACACATACCGCAATAATACTCCTGCACCCAGTACAGGGCCGTCTTTGCCAACGTCAAGCTGGCAGACGTGAAAGCGACGAGGGTGGCAGGAGGCCACCGCACGACGTACGCGAGGTACAAGTATGCAATATTCAAGAAATTTTCAAAAATGTTGAGCAGGGCTAAAATAAACAGCCCATAATTTCGGATCAGCGAATTGATGAAAAAGATGATGATGATGGTGGAAATGAAATTTTCGCACATTGGGCGTTCGGGAAGCCATCTTTTTCTACAAATGCCGGGACGCCGTATATCTGGGGGGGGGAGAAAAATGTCAAGGGAAGTGGAATTGGAATGAGAAAAGGAATGTTCGGAAATTTACGTAGTCGATCTAGACGGAGGGGGGTGGTTGTGGGTTAGTTTAAGGGACGCGGAAGGGTGGAGGGCAATGACGACTTGCGCCCGCCGTACGTTTTGATAAATGGAATAGGGCTGCCATATCCAATGAAGATCGCCTCCCTAACAAGGGTATAGGGTTACTATTTTGCAAGCTGCCAGAGGCCGGCGGCTCGGCATACCTCCATAGAGCGAGGCCTATTATGAAAATAATGAACTCGTTAATACGAATTCCCTGAGAGGGCCTAGCCAGAGCGATCACTCACCTCAGGAAAAGATACGCAGCGTCCCAAAATATGACCTACAGGGTCCCACATCGATTAGAGACGTAATCCCGGACGTCACAACCAATAAGCGCTGACAGGAATAGTGATGAGGAACCACGCAGTAATCCACCAGTGGGTCTGTGCAGGCATATCTGTCCAATGTTGAAGGGGAGTGAGCAAACGAGAGTGACTGTCACAATCCCATGATCCGAAATACCCACTCGTGCCGCGAAGCCGGCGGCATCTCCCTTTTCGGCTCACCACAGTGCCTCGATGGTGGGACCGACCTACGACGTCGGGACAGAGGTCCCGGATATCGGTATAATAACGGTGCGCGTCGTGGGTGAGAGCCGAGTTTGATAGCATCATTTCGTCGTGGCGGCGCAGGTGCTCTGCAGAGAAAAACGGGAAAATGCTGGACATTGCGAATGCTCCGAGGGAGGAGATGGTGGAAAAAGGTCAAGGTGGGGTGGGCGTACGACGTACACGAGGTGGTGTTTCATCGTTGAAAGGAATGTCAATGAAAGAGCGATGAATGAAAGGCAAGGCCTTTGTCCGTTAGCACAAAGGGTGCCGCTAAATATGTGCATTCAGAGTGGTATACGCTGTTGTAGCAAGGGAAGGTATTCATTCGGGACCGCTATCACGGGGAGCATGCGGGGCACCCATGCGGTGCACCAAGGCGCCCTCCCGCAAATGCCACTGCCCTCCCCCAAAATAGTACGGTAATCTGATCTAATCTTTCGTCTCCCGCGACAATCAACGCCCAGAAAGTGCATGTATGTCCAAGTGTCGGTCTGATGCAAAGTTTGATAAAAATCTGTCAGAGTCTGTCAACGTCGCAGATCATACTCGGCGCCAAAAAAGCAGGGTTAATCAAGGACGTGCCAACAACGTCCGGGCGAGTTTGCATCCTGATCTGCAGCAGTTGATTTTGAATGCGGTGGGAAGGGGAGTTGAGGTGTGTTTTCCACACGCGGTCTGCCCTTCATGTTGAGCCAATAATGGAGGTTACCTTCGGTTGCTCTCGTTCGCTGATTGCAATTAAAAAAAGACCACACCACATTCAGCGAGGCTCGGAAACCACAACTTTGGTTTCCGACTAGAAAATCGAACCCCTCGAACCAAGTGAGATAATTCGGAGTCTTTTCGTGGTTGGCGTTCATCCACACAGGCTAGAATTGCGACCAAGACAGGGAGAAATGCAAGTAATCGGCAACCCGGCATCTATAGGCATCCGTAAATCAAGGCCATGTTCTTTTTCGTCTGGGCTCGGCCGGTAGGGGATCATCCGAGCCGGCATTGCAAGCACCCCCAGCGAGCGAGAGGGTGGAAGAGAAGAACGAACCAAACGTAAAAAAAAAAAATTAAGTTGCCACCGGCTAAAGATTCTTCCCAATCGGGAAACCAAGCTCGCAATGCAGGCACGAACCATTCAGGAACAGTTCGCTTGGCAAGGTCGGCTGGAACATTGTCATATTTAAATTCGACTGGGTTCCCTGATATCGTCACTTTTCCCTTTCCCTCCCTCTGTCCCCTTCTCCACGAAGCATACCTTTGCTATTCTTCTATACCTTGCACTATGCGATTCCATAGTTTACTCGTCGTACTGGCCTCGGCGATCGTGTTCGTTGGCGCCGCCCCTGTGGTACGCCCACACACCGTTCTACTTGGCGGAATTTTTTTTTTCTAAATGTCGACTTTAGGGAGAACAAAGAGAGGTCGAACTGCGGGAGGCGGAGGTGCGCGTCTGAGTCTGTCCTAATGTTTGCTCTGTGTTTACTCCGTCCCAGCCCGCGAACGGCGGAGGAGGTCAATCAGGTCAATCTTGGCGCCGTGATGCTGAGGTGAGTGCTGCGGGTTTCAATTATCTTTATCTTCACGCGTTGACTTGTGTGTTTTTTCTCTCTAGGAAATCCACGTAGCGCGTGAGGTACGACTGCGTTCTGGATCTTTGAAACTATCGTCCATTCATGCTATCTATCAGCCTGCCAACCAAGCCGGAGCGGCCTGGCGTCGTGACGTGCGTCAATCCATACTAGTGGAGCATTCACCGTAACTTATATACATTCTGTTTTAATACAGCCTGCAAACGGACCGAGTGCTGCCTGGCGTCGAGTGGCTGAGGTACGGCAACCGTTCTACGCGTGCCCTTCTTTTCTTTACCCAATACCTGACTTTCCCGCAGCCCATGAACGGAGGCTCCACCGGTGCATCTTGGCGTCGCCAACCCGAAGCGGAGGTACGCACCGCTAACCGACTATCACCGCCTCCCCCTTCTCGACTCGACTCACGTTCTTTTTTATATAGCCCATGAACGGTGGTGATTCCGGTCAAGCATGGCGTCGAGAAGCTGAGGTATCTATCACTGCATCTATTCATCATTCCCATATTGATTAACCGTCCCCTCCCCCTTCAAAGCCTATGAACGGACCAGCTGCTGGATGGCGCAGGGAAGCTGAAGTGAGTTCTCTCCTCCATTTCTTTGATTATCCTTTCTGATCGATTATTAGCCCATGAACGGAGGCGCTTCGGGCCAGTCCTGGCGTCGGGAAGCTGAGGCTGAGGTGAGCAAATCCCACCCCGCCTGCCCTTATTGTGAGTATAAATAAAACCCTTCTAGCCCATGAACGGTGCCGCAGCGTCCTGGCGTCGCGAAGCCAATGCAGAGGTAAGCGATCGGACTTTCTCTCTTCCCTTTTGTCTACCCCCCCTCCTCACATCCCGTCATCCGCAGCCCTACAATCAACCAGCGGCAGGCTGGTAAACAGAGAACTTCTTTTTGTCCTTTCTTCACCTCTGATAATCAACAAACGTCGGAAGCGAGGGGCGGAGCCTGTTGTTGATCCGGACGGAAATCATACATACATATGCGTTTGTCTCCTTTATTTTTTCCTTTCTTCCCTGGTGCGTTGAGGGTCTGGGGGTGTGTAAGTCAGTTGCTAGCTATAGTCTCCTTGTTCCACATCATACATCATCATCATTTGTCTTATCCTACTTCTTCGGACTAACTATGGTCACTCCTTTGGCGCTTTTGTATACTCGCTCAGCCGTAATGATTTGATTATTTTTGGCAGTGTGTGGTGTGATCGAGCTGGTTTGGCTTGTGCGCCATATGGGGGCGAAGTACCTGCGAGGTGGTAGTCTAACTCGAGTTGGGAAGGAAGGAGCGGTGGACTATTAGATGGCGTGCCTCGTGTTTACTGCAAAGGGTAAGGAGACCCTCGAGAAATGGCGACGATCATCTCCGGTGGGATGGAGGGTGTTCTTTGCTACTATGCCAATTCATTCATTCATCCGTCCCTTTCAATTGGTGTATGTTCGTTCCTCACAGAACAAGCTGCAATGATATCTTTCGGTTCTTTTTCATTGGCAACCCCACGCTGCGGTTTTTTGGAATACGGACGTGCCGACTCCCGATGCAAACAACCTGCGGTTGACGTGGAATGGAGATCACTATGACATCGTTCATGGCGTCTGTCTGTCGCAAAGAGTGTCCGTCTTCTTCCATTATAAAGCCGTGATCTGAAAAATGCTGGAAAAGCTCCCGTGCGCCTTCTTCAATTTCAACGGCATTGCTAACTGATGGGACGAAAGGGAAGGGAAGTTCGTCACTACTGATTGCGGGAGTTCGTCTGGTTGAAAAGCTCCCGTGTGCAACGATGGAACTCCCGTGGCTTGGAGTCCGAGTCATTCATAATACCCATTCCTCGAATTTAGGTCATAGCCCCCCCCCCCCCCGCGTTACATACATCATGTGCGTTCGTTTACTAGTACTTTTTACACATCAAGTTCTAGGTTGTTCCTTGGCTATATGAAATGAAAGTGGAGAAATCACAACAAAAAAACCCTTCTCAAATCATTCACACCCCCAAAATGCAAACTTGGAGCCTGTCAGTCGCAGCAGTAATGAATGATTCATTTCATTTCACCGACTCGGGATATAACAAATCATCCATCCATCCTCCCCCACACTCCGGTTCCTAGGACTAGCTCGTCGTTGATTGTAACCTCAGTGACGTTTCAAGTTAAAAGGTTAATGCCCGATCATCCAGGTGAGGTACCCGTTTACGCTCGTTGTCAGGGCAGGGCAGGCAGGGTTGGGTTGTGAAGGGGGGGGAATACGCCTTCTTTAATTGACGGTAACCCGCTATTTCGGTTCTCGCGGTGGTTGGCGGTTGTATACTTGATTCTTTCAACTTTCCCCCCCCCTCGCCGGAACGCAGGATGGCCCCCCGAATCCAATCCAGGTGGACGATATATATCAAGTTGTTAACGAATTTTACCTTTTTTTTGTTCCCGAGTCCCAATGGTTGAGTAAGTGCGAGCGGCTCACACGCTGACTGTGATCCTCAGTACCAGGGTTCCAAGTCGTTTGTTTGTTTGAAAAAAGGTTCTCGCCTGGCGGAAACCCATCCATGCTTGTTCTTTGTTGTCGGTAAGCTGGAATCGAACCAAAGTCTTCTCCCCCCCCCGTCTCAGTTCGTCCTTGAATTTAGGTGATGGTGATCGCTCCTGTTTGTTGGCCTCACAATTTGGACTAGCTCCATATCACCGTACCATTCATTAATCGAGCTCCCTTCACACATGGTTTAATTCCAATATTCCAATCATCCAAGCCAGGGGGGGCTCGTTTCATTTCATTCATTCACTTGGCATGGAACCGCAGACAATCATCACCTTCTGAAATCATTCCCTTCCCCCCCCGCCACCAAGTTCATTTTACGGACCATCCAAAATAAATCCGAGTTACTACTGGCCGCACACCGATTCCTCAACAATTTTTTCTTGTGTACCCGAGTCGTCGTTTAAAAGGTTAATGTCCCGATCGAGGTACCCGAGGACAAGCAGGGTCAGTCACGCGCCTTCTTTGATCGATGGGAACTAAACCCCGCAGGCTACACTACACTGACCGCAGTTCTGTGCATGAATGTTAGAGTGGGAAAACCGCACGTTGTCGAGCGTTCCTGAGAAGCTGTTTTTTTTTAAAAAAATATTTGGAGCGCGGAGGAAAACGACATGAACAATTCGAATGTGGACGTCCAACTTTTTCAAAAATGAATCTCCCCCCCCCCAAAGTCCAGACTCCTACCTCTTTTTCGATCGTAACTGGGCGGGGAGGCATCTCTGATGGGTATTCGATTCGTGCGCACGCACCGCTGTTGTCCCAGTTCAGCGGTATGGGAACTGCAAATACTGCCATCTCAACGCCGAGAACGATTAATTTCCAGTCGTCAAGCAGGGTTTCTTTATCCGCGTTATTCGAGTGCTAACGACACGAATTTCACAGGATTCTTACGTTCAAAGTGGTGCGTGTGTTCTGCTGCTGCGGTCGAGTTAACTTAGGTTGCGCCTTTCTTTAATTGATGGTAACCCCACGTTACCCTCGTGTTCGTGGGAGGAGGAGTCCCAGCTCACCAGATACTGGGTTTCTTTCATACTCAGAGGCCGGCGCGGCGCGAATATGAACCTCGTGTTCCTGAAGAGTCCCCACACTTCAAACACTATATGAAATGAATCCACCCGGCATGGTCATGGGGCTCGGGAATGAGAGAGGCCCAGTTGCCCATTTCCGAACAGCAAGCAACTTGAGGGAGCGCACAATCAAAAGGGGGGGGAGGGGGGATCACGGCTCAGAGAATACTACCGACGGCTATTCATGTACGCTCCTTAATACTTTGATTCATTTACCCCCCTTCTCCTCCCACCCACAATGAAGAGAGACACCTCCGACCCGAATTTTGTTTTTTTTTTCCAGTACGTGGCCTCCGTATTCTCAGGGGGGAGATATCGATTCAATATCTCCATGCCTTGGTCGTGTTGTTTTTCATTCCACCGCGCCTATACAAGTGCGACGTCCGTCCCAATGTCTCGAGCTAGAGAATATCACCACGAATCCTGTTCATTTCGTTCCCTTCCTCCCAGGTGTCGGGTATAGAGTCGGACGTACGGTGTGGTCAGCTAAGCTATCCTATTTTAAAGCGGCGTCAAGAATTCATGCATGATGGGCCGTAGTGTTCCTGTTCTGCAGGGGAACAGGGAGACGATCCCTTGGTGTGGTATCAAGTACCCGAAGCCACCTCGCCTTGTAGGAGTAAATTATTTCACCGGCGGCGCCGAGACTTTTTTTTTATGATCCCCGATATTCGCTCGTATTTGCGTGGTTATCACGCGTAAATGGTGCGGGTGTCGATTCATTTACTCCATCCGCCTCGATGTTAACACGCTTCGAATTTCCTCCCCCCCGTATCAGCCACTCATTACGGTACGGATATTAAGTATACGTATCATCATCCACCTTTCTGTCCTTAAAGCGGTGGGAGAAGATAGATGATTATAACCGGGACGGCGGCGGCGGCGCGGTTGCTTCTCTGATGTTCCCTGTTCGTCCACAACCGAGCATATATACCCCGATACTCGTTCCCTCAGTTTAATGTATGACCCCGTACCTGCCTGGTATCCAAAGGCGCGGTACGAAAGTATCAGCCACCCCTCCAGCCTGTAAAGTAACCGGCGGCGTCGAGACTTTACATATGATGGCCGTAGTGTTCCTGTCCTGTTTCTGTTTCTAAACGCGTCGTTCAAAGCAGTAAGAGGCATACATGTCTTTGCCTTGTCTTCCTCCACCATGGACGTGGTTTTCCGCCTTTTTTGCCATGCTTTTAATTCAGTGTTTTTCCTCATTTTTAATTTCATTCAAAGGGACGGCGGGGCGGGGAGGGGGAATTGGAATCGACCGGCAGCACCTACTAAAGAGCGAGAGTAACCGACGTCATAACGTGCGATCTTTTTTCTTCTTCTTTTTCCCTGGAAGGTTTATTAACCAGAGGCGATGAGAGACGGTGCGGTCATGAACTCAAGAGTTTCCGCGCCCCCCACCCAAATTCAAAGCGGCGGGGAAGATTGACGCGACACGAGGCGAACCCACAGCGGTACACGAAAAAGAATAATAAACGGACAACAATCCGAGACGTTAACCTTCCCAGTAAAAAAAAATTTCTCCCTCCCTCCCTCCCGCACGCGCGGGGTTTACTTCTCAGCCACCCGCAGGATGCGGTGTATCAGTATCAGCCACCCCGTCCATCCATCCATAAAATATCTAGTGCGATATGAAGTATCAGCCACAGCCACAGCCACCCACCCCTTTGTGCGACGTTTTCCTTCCTCAAGCCCTTAATTTTTTAAAAAAAGGCGTGCTTATTCATGTACAAAAGAGCCACCGCCCTTGCGCGGAAATTTGACCCGACGCCACTGATGGCCGTACAACTCCAATTTTTCCCGTTCCCGTACACGCCCATCTCCCCTAGCGACGAAACCTATGTATTGGAGTATCACCTTTCGGGCGGGGGAGGGGGGACTCGAAAGCGCCAACTGCGTCGGGCGCCGTACCGTACCAATAGTAATGGTTCCCATACTGCGTCCTAACCTCATTCGATGCGCGGGTTATCATCATTTCTCATTTCTGCGTGTATCAGCCACCCGCAAGTGAAAAAGCAAAGAGTCAATTAACCGGCGGCGTCGCCTCCCCCATAACACGTTGTGGATATTGAACGCCCGTGTTTGCGGTATCAAGTATCAGCCACACACACGGTGGCAGCGGGCAGCGGGCAGGGGATTTCTTCTATCCTGAAGGAAGGACGGGACGGGTTTCCTCCAGTAGCGGTACTGGATCCCTGCTTAAATAATAAAAATTTCAAAGCGAGCGGGAGGGCGGGGAGAGAGAGACATGGGACATGGAGCGGAACCCCACCCCCCCACCTCCCCCGGCGCAGCAAAGCGCGTGTTTATTGACCGGTAGGTTGCCGTTGAGAGATTCGGTACCATGGTGCAATCATCAAACGCGCGTTTATTAACCGGACTGGAAAAGAGTAAATGAAGCCGCGACGTAGAGAGAGATAGAGTGAGTGAGAGGGGAAGAGGGTTGTGGGTTGCATGCGGATATAAACGTTAACGCCGCGTTGGACACGTGGTAGAAGGAATTAACGTTTTAAATTTGTG
This sequence comes from Guyanagaster necrorhizus, assembly GCF_019112545.1. NCBI lineage: Eukaryota > Fungi > Basidiomycota > Agaricomycetes > Agaricales > Physalacriaceae > Guyanagaster > Guyanagaster necrorhizus. Next base: position 37,844 of record NW_025064930.1, read on the forward strand.
TGCCGAGTTAATTATCGGGGTGATGTTCGGAAATTGAACGTTGATTGGTTTCATGTTTGTTTCTTCGCTAGAGGGTTAATTGGAAGGGAAGAGGGGGGTGTGGGGGGGTAGGGTATTTAAGGAGGGAAGGGATGGAATTTGAAGCTAGCTTGAAGAATAGCCTGAAGGTGGGTTTGTGACCTTTTTTCTTGTTTTGTTTTTGGTTTGGGGCTGAGGATTTCGCTAGGATTTTTTTGATGGCTGCTATTGGAATTATACGACGACAGGTGGGCGACGTATCGCCTAGCGAGAGCAGGGTTGCGCGACGGCGGTATGCTGATAAAGGACGGTCTATCTGCGATGCGGGCGATTCTACCACCACCACCCAAGACTGCTGTCGCACTACTTACCCCACGCAAGACGACATGTTCCTACAGAGCTCCGCGTCGCCGGCATCGACGCTCCCATATGACGTCCTCCGCGAAATCTTCGCGCTCTGTGTGTGCTCGCATCCTGCGGAAGGCGACTTTTTAGCGAGCCCGGCATGGACGGTGACGCAGGTGTGCGGGCACTGGCGCACGGCGGGGGTGAGCCTCGCGGCGCTGTGGACGCGGGTGCACGTGAATTTCGACGTGGTGGCGCTGCATCCGCATGTGGAGAGGGTGGTGTGGTGTTTGGAGAGGCAGCTGGAGAGGGCGGCGGGGCGGGTGGAGATGCGGCTGAGCGGGAGGATCGCGGTGAGTGGGGGGCACCCACTCGTGAGGTGTCTGGAGGGGCGGAGGAGGGACATCGAGGTGGATCTGGGCGGGGAGGAGAGCGTGCGGGCCGTGCTGCAGGGGGGCGGCGAGGTGGAGAGGCTGGTGTTTGTGAATCCGGGCGGGGGCCGGTTCGATGCGCTGTTTGGGGATGCGGCGCCTGTGGAGCTGGGGAGGGTGCGGAGGATGCGGACTCGTGGGTACCCAGCAAGGGTGCTGGGTGTGCGCTGGGAGGCGTTGGAGGAGTTTGAGTTTGAGATGGGCGAGGAGGAGGCCGGGTACTGCGTCTTGGCGGGGGCGGGGCTGTGTCGCGGCGTGCCGACGTATGAACAGAATTTGGAGTGGATCGGGAAGATGAGCGCCGTTGGCGTGTTTAGGAGCCGGGTTACCCCCGCGGTGGTGGGCGGATGGCCGGTGAGACATGATGTCATCCGCGAGTTGTGGGTCGAGGGCGAGGGCGTCGGTGGTTTGTTGGAATGGCTGGAGCTCCCCAAGCTGGATGTCCTCGGCGTGCTCGGTGGCGCCGACGCAGCCGCCCTCAAAGCGTTAGTGCGCCGGTCGGGATGCACCGTCCGGGTCCTCGGCGTGTCACCTGGAGATGGAAATGGGCCGATTCGAGACGTGCTGGAAGAAGCTCGGGACGTGGAGCGGCTCGTTGTCGTGGGCGGACATCTGGAACAGAAGGATGATGATTTGCGCAAGATACTCCCCAAGCTCGCACTCGTGAGCTTTCCAAAATAGGACAGGTCTGATTGTGTAATCGGAACTATTATATTGTATTTTTTTTTTTACACCGCCAAATCGTTCTTGTCTTGTTTTATCATGTCGCAGTCTATGCCCACGGTGAGTTGTTCGTACCAGCGACGACGACGAACTGATTAGTGGGTAAAAGGACGGTCTGAGTCTTCTCTCGCTATCCGTGGCAGCGGCCAATGCGCAGCCTATCCCAGAGTCCAAGCATCGTCGTCTCTCCTCGACCGGTAAGGCGAAGAGGAGGCTTAGCGATGCTAGAGACGCTGCTTCCCGTCCTTCGTGAGTTGTCGTCGTCTCCCCTCGTCTTCGCTGTCTCCCTCACCGCTGCTCTCCCCCCTCCCCCGCAAGTCCATCCTCCGTATCTACCCCAGATGAGCTCGCAGGCATCTCCAGCCCCGTCGTCATACCCAAGAACGGTAAGAAACGAGGTGTAGATCATAAATGCGAGAGCTGCTCCAAGGTACCTCTCTCCCTCTTCCCCACCTTCCTTCCCTCGTTCCTCCCCCCCGCGCGCGCGCTCACCTCGCTCCGCCAGATCTACCGCCATCCCTCCTGCCTCATCAAACACCGCTGGGAACACACTCCCCACTGGCGCGAGTCCAGCAAATACGTCCTCAGCAAACACCAGCAGGTCCAGCTCCTCGAGGCCGCTGCTATCCTCAGTCACCTCAAGAGCGAGAGCTTGCCCGACGATAGAAGTTTGTGGCCGAGTTTCTTGAGCGGCGGGCCTGGGCGCAGTTCGAGTGCTCCTGTGGGAGGAGGGGGAGGAGGAGGAGGAGGAGCGGGGGGGAGGCCGGGTCCCAGGATGCATGATTATGATGTGCAGCCGGGAACGCCCATGGAGGTGCTGGCGCCGAGGTTCGAGTATGGCAGTATTGGGGAGAGTGTGCCAGAGTCGGATGAGGAGGAGGAAGAGGAGGAGGAGGAGGAGGAGGATGCATGATTATGATGTGCAGCCGGGAACGCCCATGGAGGTGCTGGCGCCGAGGTTCGAGTATGGCAGTATTGGGGAGAGTGTGCCAGAGTCGGATGAGGAGGAGGAAGAGGAGGAGGAGGAGGAGGAGGAGGAGGAGGAGGAGGACGAGATGAGTGAGGACGAGCAGTGGGAGGATAAGGATAAGGATAATAAGGCGAAGAGGGAAGAGGAGGATTGGGATGGGTTTGATATGGATATGGATTAATCGGTCGGTGCGTTTTTTTTTTTTAATGACCACGATACGACAACTCTTGCTCTCTTTCTCTTTCTCTGTGCATGGACATTACCAAGAATCAAGGCAATGTATCAGTATATAAGTGTTGTTTGTTATGTATGTACTTTGGAATTTGAATCAGTGGGGCTTTTGGTATTTTTGGCTTTTGACACGTAGATTTAGAGCGTCTATTTCGGAGGTTCGGGACGGCGCCGAGGAGATGCCGATTTACCGCTTTGTGGGTTTTGGTTCCGGCTTTTCCTTCTCTCTTCCTCTCTCTCTCCTTGTGTGCTGGGCGCTCCTGAAATTTCCGGATGGGTGTTCTTTTCTTGCCCCCGCAAATACGTTTTCCATTTGGCCTTTTTCCTGTGTGGCTGTTTTTTTTTTTTTTGATTTGTGGATATCCCCCACAGCCATTCTCTTGGTGGGGCTGATCGCTTCCCGAGGAGGAGGAGGAGGAGGAGCGCATACCTTTTTTTTTGGACCTTTGCGACTTGTTTGGTTCTGGCATTTATATCCGTGATACTGGAAGGAAGTCAGTTTGGGTGCTTACTACCGCCGGGCTTTGCTTTGGTTGTTTTCCGTTCCCGTTCCCGTTTCTTGACTTGGTGGGGTTTCACTCATCTTTGGGTTTTTTTTTCTCCGGTGTTTCATTCGTTTCTTCGTCTTGGATTTTGTTTTTTTTTGCATTTCTTAATTCCCCGGTGGGAGGGTAGAGCTTGGAGGGGGACGAGTCCGTCGCTTATTTCCGAGGTCTAGGTCTAGACTTGCTCCTCCTCCTCCGGCAACCTCGTGTTTTTCTCTCTTCTCTTTCTGTCGAACCATTGGAATTATGGCTAAGTCTCGATGCTCCCGTTCCTTTGTGTTTTCTCCGTCTCCGTCGAGGTTCGCATTCTCACAGACTGTGTGTATGTGGGGGGGTGTTCCCCTCGTGTTGTTCACAGGTGACTCGTCGGATATGATATGCGTGTTGTTGGCGTTCCTGTGGCGTGTTTTTTTTTTTTTTCTTTTTTCATATTCCGAGGGCGTCGCTCTTTTATTACCTGGTGGGGCGAAGGGAGCAATGTTATCTTTGTGTGTTCCTATCCTATGTGGCGTTTCGCTTATCTTGCTAGCATGTGTTCGTCCACTCCACCCACCCGTCCACTTTTTTCGGCGTTTAATTATGGAGTTTGGGTGTGAATTGGAGTTTTTGGGAAGGTGTGCTTAAAAGTCGGGGGGTGCTGAAGAGGATCTAGGCTATTATGCTGGGAGGTTAGGAACTTGGCTTGAAAGATAATCTCTCTCTCTCTCGCCCATTGGGAATTGGTCTGCTGGTGGTATTTATGGTTCATGGCGTTGTAGATTAGCGGGTCCAGGCTCTTCGCTTTTTTAATTAACGCGAATTACAGTTTCCCTCGGGGCTTGCCTGTACTTGAGGACTCGTATTTATGTGTTAGGCCCGATTTTTTTTTTTTTTTTTTGGTGGTGCTTGGGAATGGGGATTACGCCCAAGGCCCGAAGGCCTGTTTGTTTTCTTTCGGGGATTTCCTTCTGATTAGTTTAGTGGTGGATGAATTGGAATTGGATCGAGCTCCTGCTGCGAGGAATTGGATTTTGGGATATATGGATGGATGTCGATGGGGGAAGTTACTACTAGTAAACGAAACGTGTTTTTTCAGGTCAGGCGTGTTTGCATGAGATGAGGGGGTACCCGGGAGATTGGTGGTGGGAGGATTGGGAGGAGTGGAAGAAGAGAACCGGTACGAGGATCCGGATGGTGGGACCTGACCTCGGCGTCTTTCCTGGCGTTCTGATACGATGCGGTGACATGATTGGGGACGCCCTGCTTCCTGCTTACTGTTCACGGAGAGAAGTGCCATTGATACCCGATGTTAGAGGTTAATGAACCCAGGAACGGGTCCGTGTGTGTGTATGAGTGGGAGAAAAAAGAAGATTTAAATTACTACTACTATCGGCGCGTAGGTGGGTGGAGTCGGCATTTAAAGCCCCAGGAACATTCAAGGCGCGATGGATTATGAATTATGGCTGACACTGGCGGTCCGGAAGAGAAGGGCGTTGTCATATGTTTTCATTGAGATTGTTATGTTATGACAACGTGAGATCCAGCAGGAGGAGTTTTGGCGCCCCGAGGAGATGAGATGATGGTGCTGTTGCTATGGTGGGCTTTGTGTCGAGGGCCAGCTATAACTCACGGCACCGGTGGAAAATCAATAGAGGTCCATAATGAGTGCCCCTCCAACGGAAGAGAGAAGCCCAACAACGGTCCGTCACCGCCCCGGAGAAAAAAAAAATACAACCACCAAAAAGCCCCCACGGAGGCAATAAGATTTTTCAAAAAAAGAAAATGACGAAAGCGGAATGCACTCACGTAGCACGAGGTGATCGTAGGCCCACCCTGACCGATGGACCCTCACTCTCCCACTTCCTCGGTCACTTGTTTTTTTACTAGGCCGATCCCAGCGTTTTGAACGTGCACAACGGGGGATCTCGCCGAATTATGTATGCAATCGTTTACATAAAGAAGAGATGGGAAAAAGGGGCCGGCGGCGGTTCTACGAGGTTTTCCTTCTCTCAAAAGGCGACAGAGATGGGGGGGGTGGTGACGCTTATTTTAGTTTGAACCCTACCTCCCCTCCTCAGCCACCCACTTGCTTCTCCCCCTTACCTTTTCTTCCATCCATCCATCCATCACCACCGTTATTCACGACTACGACTACTACTACTACTACGACGACGACAACGAACGAACGAACCGCGATGCTCTTTATCACACTCACGACGATAGCACTATTCGTGTTCGCCTGGCAGCGCACGCTACGACGACAACAACGACCACGCTCCTCGGTGCCGTTCCCGCCAGGTCCCAAGCCGCTTTGGTTGCTCGGCAATATCTTCGATCTGACCGCGAAGGAACTGTGGCTCGTCGTCACGAAATGGGGGAAGAAATACGGTGTGTGTTCCGGGTTCCCTCCCTCCCCCACTCTCTCTCTCTCTTCTTTCTTTCCTTCCTTGACTGACCTGCCCCACCTCACCCCACCCCAGGCGACGTCGTCTACGTCCACGTCTTCGGACAGGGACTGGTGTTCTTGAACAGCCCAGAAGCGGTCTGCGATCTGCTGGATAAGCGAGGGTCGGTGTACTCTGATAAGCCACAACTGGTTATGGCGGGAGAGCTGTGCGTGGTTTCTTTCTTTTCCGCGGGTTGGGGGGACGCGTTTTATTGATTCGCTTTCACGTTTAGATGTGGATGCGAGAACATGGTACGCCGCTCCCTTCATGTGTTTTCTTTGCGAGACCCAGCATGGGGGTTGCTTATCCAAACAGGTCGCATTTACGGGCTACGGCGAGCAGATGAGGAGGCAGCGCAAGCTGCTGACGAGCGCGCTGGGCATCAAGGCCGTGCCGGCGTATCATCCGCTCATGGAGGAGGAGACGCAGGTGTTCCTGAGGAGGCTGCTGGCGACGCCCGATGAGCATTTGCTCCACACACGCAGGTACGCGGGCGGGCTGACGCTCTCCGTGTTGTACGGCTACACGGTCTCGTCCAACGATGACCAGTTCCTCCGCATGGCCGAAGAGTGTGTGGATATCCTCTCGAACAGAGTCGCGTCTGGTGGGGGGATCTGGCCCGTGGATATCTTCCCGGCGTTGAAGAACTGGCCTCTGTGGGCTCCGGGCTCTGCGTTCAGGAGGAACGCGATGGTGTGGAAGGCCAAGATGGAGGAGTTTGTCGAGAAGCCGTTCGAGTATACGCTTAGGTCGCTGGTATGTCTTTTTTTTTCTTTTCTTTCTTTCCTCACTTTCAACAGAAATACGGTACCTACGCACCGTCATTCTGCTCAAGGCTGCTCGAGGAGATGGATAATCGCTCAGACCAGTTTATGTTTGATCTCAAATGGACGGCGAATTCGATGTATTCTGCCAGTGGAGATACGGTGGGGCCTTCTTCTCCTTCTCTTTCCCGGCGCTTATCGCTAATGGGTTTTTCCAGACTATCACGACCGTCATGCATTTCATCTTGGCGATGATACTCTACCCCGAGGTGATGGAGAAAGCACGCAAGGAGATCGACAGTGTCATTGGAACCGAACGTCTTCCTACTTTTGCGGACCGCGCTTCCTTGCCTTATGGTACGTGCATTGCGTTCGGTTCCAAACTGATTGACGCATTGGTTATATAATCTGCAGTCGATGCTATTTTGAAAGAGACCTGGAGATGGGGCGTTCCAGTCCCGTTATGTGCGTGTGGTGTATGACCCATCTCGAGCAAAGGACAGGGATGATTGATTATGCGCACCCTCTAGGCCTGCCGCATCGACTTATGGAAGACGATGTCTATCGGGATATGTATATTCCCAAGGGATCTTTGGTAAGCGCCGAGCAAAGCGTGAAAAAATATCTTCCGGAGTTTCTTATATGCGATTTTCGTTTAGGTCTTTGGCAACATCTGGTGCGGAAACGCTTCCCGTTCTTCTCTTTTTCATTAAACAACTCTGACCCGAAAGACACGCCCATATTTTTAGGTCCATCCTCCGAGACGACTCGATATATCCGAATCCTCATGCATTTGAGCCAGAGAGGTTTTTGAACCCTGTGGATCCTGTGACCGAAAAGCGGAGAGATGTGCGGAATTACGTGTTTGGATTTGGGAGACGGTGTGTTTTTTCTTATGGGGTTTTGTTGTCTGATGCCGGGGGAGGTGGGAACTCATATGCGAGATATTGTAGGACGTGTCCTGGTGCGCACCTCGTCGAGTCGTCGGCATGGCTTTTGATAGCGGGTATGCTGGCCACGCTTGACATACGGAAATCGGTAGACGATGCGGGTAACGTCATCGAACCTATAGTGGAGTTTGATAATTCGGTGTTTAGGTATGTCTTCCTTTTTTTCTGTTTTTAACCCTCCTTCTCATGGGATGGGAACAGAACACCGAACCCATACAAGTGTACGATTAAGCCTCGATCTGAACAAGCGGTAAGACTCATCAGTCAGGCGGGTCTACAGGTTTAGTTTTTTTGCTATAAATATTGTTTTGGTTGTCTTCGGTTTGAGTTTTTGTTTGTGTTATTCTTAGTTTTGTAACTTATCATGGGATGTGTTTTATTGCATCAATGTTAATAATTATCATGCGTGCACGCACTCATTTCGGGGAAGGGTCGAGGGGGCGGTGGGGGACCGGTTCCTGGGGGAAGATGGTTTCCGTGAGATACACCGAGACAGGCGGGGGTTTTATGTTTTATGTGTGGTAGGCGGAACCCTAACCTTTCGTCGAGCGGATTGACTTGATGGACTTTTCTTCTACTTCGGGTCCAGCCTAACCAACGTTTTGTTGGCTTCCTTCCCTACACCCCCCCACCCCCACCCCTCAAATTTAAGCATACACCCAATTTCGCGTACCTATTATTATGATCACGCGTGCGGACCCAATATGGTTCGGCTAAAAAAGGTCTTGCTTCCTTCTCTCCGCGTGTGTGCGTTATCAATATCCATTTATGTTGGAATGTGGGGGCTTTGTGTCTCTTCGCCCCACCCCTCACCCCCCCGCACCGCACCCCCCCCTCTTCTGCTCTCCTCTTCCTATGGCTGGCTTTGATAATACCTTGGGTGCGCTATTGGTCGGTGGGCTCGTGGCCATGGCGTATGTCTCTCTCTCGGGCTTCTTGAGCAAAAAAGCTGACTTGATTTTATTTTTTAGGTTGTGGGGCATAACGTGTGTGCAGACGTATACGTTCTTCACGACGAATCAGAGAGATCAGGCGGCCTTCAAGTTGCTTGTGAGTCGTGTTTTGCGTTTTTGTGTATGTGGATGGAATTCCGATGGATGGTGCTTAGATCGCGTTCCTTCTGTGAGTTAAACCCCCCTCGTGGTAATCGAAAAAAAAAAAACTTTTGAAAAGCGTCTTGGATACGTTCGACTCGGTGTTGAACGGGCACATTCTCTATTTCTATCTCGTCAAGAACTATTTGAACCCTTTGGCTATATACGCGCCGACTTGGTGCGTCGCGTCGTCCTTCGTGGTTTGATTTTTTTTTTTCATTTTTTTTCATCGCGTCGTAGGAGTGTGATCGTGAGTAGTTATCCTGCTGTGTTTTTTTTTTGTTTTGTTTTTCTATGGGCGAAGTGTGGCTGAGATGGGTTTAGCTCCATGTAGCGATCACGGTGGGTTGGGTTTTTATCTCCATCGTGTCCACAGAGTCCCTTATTATGCCCCCCTCCCCTCTCTTTCACCCACCCACGCATACAGTCGATCTCCGATTTTATAATCCGGAGGTGAGTTTCGGAGCACCCCACCTCCCCCCTCGTATTGGGTTGGTTTCGGCTCATGCACTCACACCACACTAGTATGTTCGCTCGCCGGGTGTACCGATGTAGGAGAAACGAACGACTCTTGCTGCGTGCGTTGATTGGGGTTTTTTTTTAGTGAGTAATGGGAATAAAGTGATAACGCTGTGGATTGTGAGGGGGCGTTCCGTTCCCTCTCCTAGACCGATGATTCACTGATCTTTCAGGCGGCGGTATCGGCTACGGACTTAGGTATGGCATCGATTCATGAATATGGATACAGCACGAGGGCGTAATCAATCAATCAATCATAGTCTGTGGGATCGGTGAGTTTGTCGATCCGTACTTCCTTCTATCAGGCTGGAGAGGTTTTTTCTGATTGAAAACAAAAAAAAAACTCAAATTTTCCCGCATGTTAGTGATCACCGCTAAAGCGTCCGTTGGGCTTGTCTTTTTTTTTTTCTCTTCGAAAGAATAACTAAAAGCTTTCTGAATCGTATAGGTTTGGGATCTCGAGCTATCTCGAGCTGGATACACTCTCGGTGCGTGTTGTTTTTTGCGCGCGTGGTGGTTCGGGGCGTTTACTTGTGCCAGTCGCTGTTGTACTTGAACTTTGCAGCTGGTACCACGAGCGATGTGAGCGTTGCGCTCGCATTGTGTTATTATCTCTACATCTCACGTACGGGGTTCCCGAGGTAATAAAATAAAATAAAACAAAGCTCCGAGTCGAGGCTGATCAGTATTGCCCTAGGACCGACTCACTGATAACTATTCTCATGGCGTACACGGTGAACACCGGATTGGTCGTCGCGTGCGTGTGGTTTTTCATATCGCCCGTTTTTTCCTCTCACACCAACTGGACCGTTCGGGCAGCGTCGACGCCGCATTAGGCATCCTTACGTATGCTGCGATGCCGCACAACCTCATATTCCTCGGTAGGTTTTGGCTTCAAGGCTCTGGGACTTCATCTCCTTACACATTAATATTAGGCTTTTACTTGCTCCTAAGCAAACGTGAGTGCCACACACATATGCGGGCCTAATCATCCACGGACTGATGGGGGTTTCCATCCACCTAACCCAAGTCTACCTAAACTCGTACCTTGCCAGCCTCAACGCCCGACAAGGGCTGCGCGAAATGAGCAACCAGCCAGTGTCTATCCAGTTCACAAACTTTGCCCAATCTTCCGGCCGGTTCACGAATGCGAGTGAAGGTGAGGAAATACAGTCGTCACGGCCTGTGTTGGGCGAGAAGGTGGGTGGGACTCACTGAAGGGCCTCCTGGTAATTGCACCCGAGCTCAACTCGCTTTTTGTTTTTGTTTGTTTTTTTTTCCAGCGATCACATCCGACGGCACTGTCACTCGAAACGGGTAATTTGCAGAAGAGATCCCTGCCAGATAGTAGCGCCAGTTCGAACCCTTCTACGCCCATCACTGCAACGACGGCGACGTTGACTCCGGTTCTGGCAGTGTGAAATCCAGCCGCCGGCCGGGGGGTGTCGAGTGGATCTGCTACTTCTATACATATTTATTATTCATACCTCTGCTTGTTCATACCTCTGCTTGTACAAAACGCCGAGATAGCGTACTAAATGAATACCACCACCGCTGCGTGTACATTAGTTCATAATGGACGCGGGATTCGATCTGCATTCAAGCGGATTGTATGTACATGCATTCAGTTGTGAGGTAACTAGTGCCCTCAATTATACACGACCTGCGGGAGACCAGCGAGGATTGTTGGTAACTATGCCACCCGGCCCACCTTTATACACGGCGTCCACACTGAGCTGCAGGTCGGGGGCAATAGTCGTATTAGCCTCCATCGCCCAGAGAGCAACAGCGACAGTGCTACGGATGCGATTGTCAGAATGTAATTCTTTCTACCTTCCGTTTTGAGAAATTAGGTAGGGCTCACTTGGTTCCACTGTAATCCAGAATGCCTTGATGAACCGGGAACTTAGCTTGCGGCCTGGACTTGGTTTGTCAGTTATTCTGCCAGCGAATGACATGATGTCCAACTTGCCCTAGATTTCCGACTCGCTTTCCCATCATCCAGCCATTAACAAACAGGTACACCCGGTAGGGCTGACCGAGCGGTTCATTGAAGTTGAACGACATAGGCACGTCAAAACCTTCTGGAATGTCCAGATCAAATGTCGTCACGAAGAAGCCAACACCTGCTGCAGACTCTGGTAAACCATCATTTAGATCCCTCGACTTCCATGACGACGTATCGAATCCAGGCAAGTGCCAGCCTTTACGCTCGCCGTAAAGACCCCCCTCGTTGAACACGCCACGGGTCTTGTCAGGAAAGCTAAACAATCATGAGCGATGTGCGATATATGTATTTCACATTGGCGGTGGCACCCACTCCGTGTATCCCCCGATTTTCCCCTGAACCCGCCACTGTGTGAACTTGCCGGTGTTCAGCTGAAATCCACGAATGCCACGAGGACTTTTAGAAGCATTGGTATTTGCTATGCATCACGACAAATGTTAGACGGTTGACAGCAACTGAGAACATAGGCACGCACTTCCAGAAGTCTCATTCAGGCCCATGTTGTCCTGCCAAGGAATGAGTAAATTCTGCCTCAGAAGTGTATTGTGCATACCTGGACTACTGTGATGATATTGTCCCCCGGTAAAACTGCGCCTTCGGGGAAAATGAATACGTCATCTGTCTCCTCGAGGATATTTTTATTGTTGGTTGAACTGCGAATTGAATACACGACATCAGTACCGCAGCGTATAGATTTATTGAATATCTCACTTTCCGTAAGACGTATTCAAGAAGATATTATTGAGCCAAACGCTTGCGGCAAATGCTAGGGCCGGGCCGATATCAGTCCGCGCATCGGAGAAACAGGCAACATCGTGCTTTCACCTTCGCCACCGTTTATGGAGAGATTGACACTCTTCTCGGCTCCCGTGCCGTTGAAATGTCCTCTCCAAAGTACAATATTTTCGCAGCTGCAAGCTCAAGGTATTTCATTCAATAATTCGATATGACAAGAAAATGACACATACAATCCGTAATCGCATCCGTACAAAATTGTCCCGTCGGAATAATACGGTTTGAGAGGGATATTGGTCGTGGTATGGTTCGCGACGACAAATGAACCATCGTCGAACGTTGGTTGAATCTCCGGCAAGCTGTCTCGGAACTTCCATCCCTCCAACGTCGGAGCCACTGCGAAGTCCACGGATGCCGACGACATGGAGAGATCTCCTATTAGACCTCCGATTTCCGTCAAGGATGAGGATGCATGGACTGATAACGCAACGCCGTTCCATGTTACAGAACTAATCACAGCAGGAGCTATGATTGTCAACGGTGTACTGGCGTTGAGGTCGCCTTTCAACGCAAGCACCGTTCCTGATATGCTAGCCGAGCGCACGAGATACGGTCCACCCACGAGGACGGACTCATTAGTCCCCAGACCCCAATAATTGCGCAGTGAACTATTGGCGTCTCCAGGAATGACAGGTGCCCAGAAGGTGGCGACGGTGTCAGAGTCGGCAAACAGCACCAATTGCGAGTCGGAATCGTAGACCGTCACTAGGCCTTGAGTCCCAGTAGGGAAGGAGAAGATTGTAATAACGGAGCTCGGCGTGAGCGTGGCTCGGAATGATGAAGTATCATATTGCTTTCGGAAGGAGCGGCCTGTGAGCGATAAAGCGATTTCATGCTCTTGGGAAGCATCTCCATAGATGAAGAGGACATCTCTACCGTCAATGACGCCGGCGAAATATATTGGTGCCGTGGAATACAACAGACGTGAAGAGCCGAAGGCGTAATTAGACACGATGACTTTAGACTGTCGTCCACCTAGTGTAACTGCTGAGGCGATAATCGGAATCTGAAGGTCACCCTCTACTGTAGCAACGTTAATCTTGAAGTCGGTGATATCACTAGCCACAAGTGGTAAGCGTCACGAACAAACTTCCAATTCGAATGAACCCTTACGTGGAGGTGGAATTGGTATGTCTTACGATGTAAAATCCAGCTTGTGTATCAGGGTTGAGGAGGTAAGTCGCAAAGACCGCTTCGGACGACAAGATTGAAAGACCCGTGGAACTGTCAGCAATCCAATCTGTCTTGTGGAATTCCGGTGAGCTTCGGATGAACAGGCACTGCCTTTTCAGTTCGTCGTATTTTGTCGTCAATTGCCGAGCTTCATCAATCTGAACCAGTCTGAACTCTAGCGCGCCGAGTTGAATTAAGCTGACTTACGGAAGCTCCGTAGTCGTATGAGGTGTAAACCTTCCCAAAGTTAGCACTAGTTTGATCTAAAAAGTACATCAAGGATTACCCCACTGGTTTAGGAAGTCAGCCAGGTATGGTAGAAGCAGCATAGCATAGTCAGCTTACTGGAATGGTATTGCCCCCCACGATGTACCACTACGGAATGACATAAGAAACGGCACAGAGAGACAATTATTTCATCGACAAACCCATAAAGCATGTAGTAACTTGTCAGCTTCGCGTTGCTGGCCCATAACTGGAGATAAAAAACAGACATGAAATCTGGACCAGTTAGTGCGGCGCAAAGAGCATAGCCTAAGATAGTTAAGTAAGAAGCCGATATGAAAACACTTTAGTACATTACCCGGTGCAGTTGGTCCCCAAGCATCAAATGAACCTCCCTGGAACTCTGCCCAGGTTAGATCAGCTTAGCATATAGAAGACAAAGAAGCCGGGCGCACCGGGGAAATACCAAGGCTGAGATGGATTGGCTGCTTCGTGATATTGATGGTAATTCAAGGTAACCCCATTCCAGTCCAAGGGATGAGAGCAGTCGAAACCTTGAGGATAAGAATCCAATCTGATGAGGCAACAATAAGAAGAGTAAGAGAGAACTGAAGAAGAAGACTGACCCATAAAGATCGACAGCGCCCTGAGTAGAAGCAATTTCGTCAGCATGACATGTTTCGAAGCGACTAAAACGAACCCACAGTCCCATTGATGAAGTTACGACCCTCTCCTGGGTCATTGTAGGTAAGGGGCAATGCAATGCTTGAATTGCGATAGACTTCTTCAAGCTCAGCAAAGTACTCTCCACCGATGCTCTGAGTGAATTCGTTATCTGAAATAGCGATTCAGTATCAGCAGTCTTCGCACTAGAAGAAGAAGCAAACCAATCTGTATAGCTGAAAAAGTGTGAGATCAGGACAAAACGCGTCAAAACAGCGACGCGCTCACCAATTACAGGCCCTCCTTCGGTGATTTGATACGGGGCTGTCTCTTCGATGATCCCGAGAATATAATCCATCCATGCTTCTTTCCAATCGGGCGCGCTTGTTCGCAGCGTTCCAGCAACTTCTGATGTAGCCCAATGGGCTATGCCACCTGCAGAAGTCTCTGCATTGATATACTAGAAAGGGTGAGCACATATCGACAAATGAAATCAGCGCAACTGACTGGACCTAGTGATATCTAAGTTGAGCGCCCTAGAACGGCGAAGGAGCACTAATACACACCAGGACGTAGAACGATCCAAATACCCGCATCCAAAGCTGCCTCGTACAGCGGCTTCAGGGCACGAAAGCCGTCAAAGTCCACGACACCACGCGACGGGTTGAGGAGACCCATGTGAACATAGACACTGACAGCATTCAGGCCTGATGCCTTGACTTTTTGCAGGATGTCGGGCCATAAGGATGGAACAGGTAGCCGAAATGTATGGAATTCCCCCGAGCTAAATAATCATCTGTATCAGACGTTTTAACCGAATAGAGAATACTGACTGTAAGAAGATCCTTTGACCGCGTAGCGACAAACTGTAGTTGTCAAAGGAGACTTGGTCGGTGAATGAAGCCACGCGACGATGCAAAGTGTCATCATGGACGATAGACCTGGCAAGCGCCCCAACACTGTTCCCGTAAAGTAGAACGGAAAGCCACGACCAAAAGAGTAGGGCAGCCGTCCATCGTCGAAAGAGATCAGTCGGTGTACTGCGGAAGTCGGAAGAGATGTTCATTTCAAGGATCGCCCGGTATTATTTTCAACAGCGACACTTTTTAAGGCGAGCCGTGTGCGAACATAGGACGTTGGTATGCGTTGGACGGGATCCCATGACCCACACTGTATCACGGGAACGAGAGTCGAAGCACCCAGAATTGTCCTCGGGCCGTTTATATCTGTTGGAAAGTTCAGAGACCATGGACACTGAGAGAGCTGGCTTCTATAGTTACCGAGGATTATCCGCAAGATATCATCCACCACAACGCGTCTATGCCGAGTCTTCTTGTTGGGATTTTGCTGGAAAGTTCTAGAAAGGGCAATCCGGCATCATGCCGAGAGTTGATGAGTAAGCTCGAGAGAAAGAGAAAGTTGTAGTAAATTCTAGATATAAGTCTGGAGAGTATAAATACAAGCTCTGTAGGAGCTGTAGAATAAGGAGTTCATACCTTCTGGCCTTACCAGCCTGGAGTCTACCCTGCGCATCACCGAGGATTTCCAACACTTCTGTAACTCAAAGAAGTAACACACGAAAGAGCTACCAAAGATATGCAGTCTTGGTCGGGCCGTGCCATACTCGCCACTGGAACAAAATCCATTAGCTTCGACCCGATGTACGGTTGAGCTGGAGGATGCACCTTGTAAACAGGGCTTACGGAAAGGATGGCATTTTTGAACACTGGCTGTCGAGGTGAATGTGTAAAACAGAAGATTAGATCGACTATCAGACAAGTGTTAGCAAAGCACCGAGTGGAGCTGAAGCTGTAGTCTTACCATATAAGTCGGGTTCACGTGTATAAGTGAATTTCACAAGGCATCCTTTTTCCGAATCTCGTGGACATTTGACTGTACGCGGTGTAACTTGCACGTTGATCACCCTGTCCATCGTCGGTCGTTTTAGCGATACATTCTACTTGGGACCCGCGAAGCTAGACAGCCGACGTACACTGAAGGAGTTGAAACTGTAAAACTGGTGATCTGCATACCGAGGATGCAGGCGAGAGGAAAATGAATTATATAACATCATATAGATAAAAGAGGGTCGTGGAGAAGGACGCGATGAGTGGTGACTATGCTCGTCCCTGACGATAGCAGACTTCGGTTCTATCAGGACTGAGCGTGACACGAGGCTGAGGATGTAGCTAGTGCGTAGAATGCGTCCAAAAGGCTCTTGTAAGCCTGGAAGGCACGTACTCGGACGGCAAGTGAACGTAGCGGCGCCGTCCTATTTCCCGAGGAAAGCAAAGTGATATCACATGCGGTTACGACCCGCTTGAGATTGTCACCTGGAAAAGGATTGGAGACCATGACTGTCGATTGGCTACGATGAGTATGTGTTCCATACATCAGAAGGAATGATGACTCACTTCTGCTACAACCTCGCAGGCTCGTCCAGTACTGGCGACGAAATCCGAGCCTGTGGTAGCAAGCGAGGTCCTAACGACAGCCTCGAACATGTCCAGACTAAGGAGCCTACCAAAAGGATATTAACACATCTTTTGGAACCAGTCAACGGGTCCTGCCAATTTCTGCAATGGAAGATGATCACTTAATGAAACTACGTATCACGAATAACGAGTACTTACGTCGTCGACGTCAGCACTTAGTTGTCTTATCTTGTTCTCAGCATTGTCAAGCATCTACCTTCTTGCAGTCGTCATCGATGCTTCTGGTGCACCAAGCACATGCTCCACCATCAGCTCGCTTCCGAAGTGAAATATACGAGACGCAGATACATGTGGTGGATCACCATAAGTTGCTATTATTGTTGACTGTCACAACAAAAAAAAAATGAACGCAGTGACGGGCGACACCTGTTAGGCGAAGAGAACAGTGCAGAACGAGTTAACGGTCTATGTGTTCTGGTCTGGCCTAGTCTGCAGTTGATCAATGGTGGTGTTCCCGGAGGCGTGTAGTGAATATGTTTGGTAAACGAACTGGGCCAACGCGATGCGGGTCTGTTCTTGGGTGATAGCCAGCTAGCTCATTAAACAAGTCATCTCTGTTTTAGGTCGGGAATGATCGTTCATTAATTTGCATGATGGGCTAATGCGGAATGCAAAGCCAGGAAGTTTTGGAGTATCCTTCTTGATTGGAGCTCTTCCGAACATCTTTTGACACAGTTCTCGTGTATCGCCAACGAAAAACTGGGTGTGGGGGAAGTGTCGGCGGTGATAGATACTCTGTGAAGAAGTGGGCAGGAAAAATGGGTATTGAAACGATAGCGGGCTTGCGCCACTACAAGTGCCTGGATCCACCAGTGATTGACCGGTGGCTAAAGGCGACGACGAGCATCTGCCTTCGAAAGTTTGGGGTCTTCGCGAGAGTCGAACGACAACTGAACGGCCACAACGTCACACCCGTTCGGGACGACGGCGTGGGAATGTCGTCTTTGAAAGAGTACGTGGTAGACAACAATTGCGCAATGATCCTAAGAAGGGTATTGGTTTGGACAGCGCAAGACTCTTTACGAAAACGATGATGACGAACTTCGAGTCGTTAAATGATGACAAGCGCTGAGATTCAACATGAATGAAATGAAGGAAAACACGTGGCTCCGCACAAGATCCGAATGAACGTACATCTTCGTAGATGAGCATCGTGATTAACAGGGTTGCACACTATGTCGCCTTCTGGGTAAAGATCGAAGGAAGACCATGCACCGAGGATATGGCTATGAAGGCGAGTGGTGCCTCCACCCATCGTACTAGAACCAGAAGTTAGAATGGGTCCTTCGACAGGTGGAAAATGGGAGAAATAGCGTTCGTCGTTACATCGTCGATTGCGGAAACGAATCGGCACGATTTAGTCGCGCTTCTGTCAGCTCCGACTACGTCTGCTGGGGAGCTAAGGAGACGACCGAGTGGTGCGCTAAGTCTGCAAAGGGTGCCGACACGGTGGACAATAATAACGTTCCGATAGCATCTAGGTTCGATGCGACAGCAACCTGGTCTGCCTATAGACTGACGTGGAGAGGACTGATGAGAGCAATTCGACTATGTTTAGCCCAACGGTAGCTTTTGTGGCCATTTTAAACCGATATTAGTGTTGAAGTAGCACACCCTCCATGTCGCTCTTACCTTACATAATCATAGCTACCAATACTGGAGATCGAAAGTCAATGCTTACTAGCTTTTGACTTTTGACTCCAGACCTGGCTTTCCCGCCGCGCTATGCAACCTGCTCTCAACAGGTTATGGGCCCCGCGCCTTACTAAGCCAAGCAAACTTTTTTTGTTCCCTCTCGCGAACCATTCACTAGACATCGAAGTCTCACTCACTTTCCTAAGGGATATCACTATCCATTTGGAAGTTGCATCCACCCATCATGGGCCTCCACACACTCTCTAACCCCAATGGTCTCTCCTTTTTTTCTCACACCACAATGAATGACTCAGATGTCATTGACACCACCAAATGTGGCTTTCCCAACCTCCACACTGGCAACTGGAACCACTTTTCACCTTCATTCGAGGCCTACATGTGCATCAAGGGGCTATTCGGCCACTTTGACAGCACTGAGGAGCCACCAGAGCAAGTCAACCCTAGTGAACTCACAAAGCTCAAAAAAAAGGAGATGAAAGCTTACCTTCAAGCTTGTTCATCTGCAGCAGGATACCTTTGGCTTTGCATTGATGAATCACAGTGTGCCCATGTCAGTCTCCTCATGTGTAAGCCCACAGCTATGTGGTTGAAACTGAAAGACATTCACCAACAGCAAAAACTGGGCACCTGTTTCAATGTCTATGATGCCTTATTCAGCATTTGGAAGGATGATGGAGAGTCCCTCTCTACTCTTGTTGGACTTGTCTCACAAGCTATACAAGACATCAAAGCACTCCACCCCAAAAAGTTCACCATCAATCAACTTGATGAAGAGCTTCAATCTATGACTCTCATCCATGCCCTCCCATCTGATTATGACAATTTTGTGTCATCAGTCCTTCTTCTTCATTCCCTCAGTCTTGACAAACTTGTTGCTGCCTTCCACACCAAAGAGATGCAGCACTGCTCTCATGACACCACTTTAGCAACATCATTCAAAGTGAGTGCTGTCAGAGTCCAAGCCACTCATGTGGCATCATCTGATACCACCTGCAGCTGGTGCACCATGTTAAGCCCAAATTCCACATGACTATCAACATGTGATAAACTGTTCAGAACCTCACACTTTGGGTTAGACTGACAGAGTTCACTGATGTGTCAATAGAGTTGTGTAGTCAAGGTATTTGCAAGTCACTCAAGAGTAGATGGTGAAGAATAAACTTTAGCTTGAAGCTGGAGTATTACAGTGAGAGCTACTCTACTTAAATACTAAATCCTTATTGTTCCAAGAATATAACTACCTAATTATCCTTGCTGGTGCTGTGTAGCATATTGTCCAGCTGTTACTAAGATACCTACAAAAAGTATTGTCCTGCTGTTGTGCTGTTACTGCTGTTACTGCTGCACAAAGATAAGAGAGGCTTCTCTGTCATTGTGCTGTTGCATGACTTCACAGCAGCGATCAGAATTGGGGTAGTGCTGATGACTAAGCATTCCCATGATCCTAAGCACCTGGTCTAGGCACTCTGACAAAGCAGAAATAGAGGTCAATCCCAAATAAATCAAGGAAAAAGGAAAGAAAAATAAGAAAAATCATAACATTACCCCCTTCTTAAGACCATCATCCTGATGGTTAATTTAGGGGTAAGTCCTCCAGGCCACTCACAGATGGCCTATCTGCTAGACCCATAATGTTAGACATGATCTCCCTTTTATCAAAGTGGAGATCTATCAGAGTATCTTGTTGATGTTGCAGGTATTGATGGAAGCTCCTCCTTTCCATTGTTATTTTGCTCTGTGGACTGCTGCTCATTTCTGGCTCCCTCATTGGAACCTGTTCTGGACATTGCTCTTTGTTGTATGTCCCATCCAGCCCTTTGGAGTTGAAATTTAGGTTGACATATTTGCTGATAACAACCCTGTTATTTTGCTGTTTATAGTTGTGTATCACTTCCTCTGCATCCATATATTTCTTGTTGACCCATTAGTTTGATTCTGATCCATAACCTTTCCAGCTGACTAGATAGTCAACTGTCATCATCATTCCACCACCACATGCTCTAACCTTTCATAATCTGTGGTTTAGCACTTCATCGATTTTATAATGTTTCTTATCATCAATGAGTTCTGATGGTGGAGGCAGTGGTCATTCTTGATTTGGAAAGGCAGATGTGATATATGGTGTTAGTAATGTCTCATTAAAGACATTATGAACTTTCCAAGTCACTGGGAGTTGCAATTTGTATGTGGAGTTGCTCATTTTAGCAATGACTTTGAATGGTCCTGTTTGTTTGTCTGCCAGTTTCTGTTTCGGGTGTGGGAGATGGAGATTTGTCATATCCAACCAAACTTTGTCATTGGTTGAATATTCATGCACAGGTCAATGGCGTTTGTCATACTGCTTCTTTATTGTTGTGACAGCCTTTTCAAGGGCTGTCTTTGTTTCTTCATGAATTTTTGCCATTGTGGCTGCAAAATCTGAGGATGCCAGTGTTGTTGTGTGTATCCATTCACTCTGCACAACTGGTGGGTTTCATTCATAGTTGACAAAGAAAGGTGTCTTGCTGGTTGCTGAGTGAACTCTGTTGTTGTGTTGAAAGGCAGCTAGTGCTAGCCACTTGGTCCAATTGTCTTGTCAGTAATTAATAAAAAGTCATAGGTACTTTTCAATTTCTTGATTGGCCCATTCTGTTTGACCATCTATCTGTGGATGATATGCCATTGAGGTATTTCATTTGATGTTGAGGAGTCAATACAAATCATCTAAAAATTTGGAGACAAATTGTGGTCCTCTGTCTGAAATCACTACTTGAGGCATGCCATATTTTGCATAAACCTCATCTTGTAGGATTTTTGTCTATCCTTCTGATGTTAATTCTGTCAAGCAGGCAATCAGGATCATCACCTTTGAGAAGCAATTGACTATGATAATGATCACATCATAGCTATTACTTTCAGGAAGTCCAGTTATCATGTCCACCAAAATGTGGGTCCATGGGGATGATGGTACCTCATTCAGATGGAGTGAAGCTGCTTGGAGTTGTGTTGAGGATTTGCCACATTAACAAACCTCATAAGCCTTGACATATCAGGTGATATCATGGTCTATTTTGGGCCACAAATATTCTCTTAAGACTAATTCCTTCATTTTAGTGATCCCAGGGTGTTCAGTGGTCATGTGATCATGACATGTGGTGATGATATCACTATGAAGTCTCTGATCCCTTGGGATATAGATCTGTCCATTGTAGCAGATCAATCCCTCTTTTTTCTTCAGCCCCCACTCATGATTGAGTGAAGAGGCTATTCTTTGATCTCACTTGTGGGGATCTCTGGTGGTGCTCTTGATGCATTTATGCATCTCCTCTTCAGTGGGCATGATCATGGCATGGAAGTGTTCTGGTCATAATAGTACAACTTCCTTGTTGTCATCTCCTCTCTGATCATGATCAGCTCTGCAACTGAGGAGATTGGCCTTCTTGTTTGCTGCATCAGCCTTGTGATGTAGTGTGTACTTGTATTCAGATAGTTCTGTTACCCATCAGGCTTGTCAGCAATTTAGCTTTTGTGGAAGTTGGAAATATTGGAGATTCTGGTGATCTGTCCAGATCTTGAAGGTCTGGGCTGCTCCAATGAGATAATGCTGCCATTCAGCAAGGGCAAGCATTATAGTGAGGAGTTCCTTATTGTAGATTTTATAGTTGTGCTCAGTGACTGTGAGTATCTTTGACATAAAGGTGACTGATCACCATTTGCCATCCTGTTCCTGTGAAAGAACTGCTCCAATGGCACCTTCACTGGAGTTGGCTTCCATCCTGAATTTCCCATCCTGGCTTGGTATGGCCAAGATGACATCTTTGGCCAATCGACATTTGAGGTCATCGAATGCCATCTGTTAGGAGATTTCCCAGGTCTATGGGGAATTCCCAGTCAATTGCATCATGGGTCAGACTATTTTGCTGTAGTCTCAGATAAACCATCAGTAGAAGTTGGTGAATCTCAAAAATGATTGCAGTTCCTTCTTCTTGGTTGGCTCTGGCCACTCAGCTACTCCTGCCACTTTGACAGGGTCCATTCTGATGCTTCCTTCACTGATAATGACTCTGAGGTATTCAGTTTCTAATACCTTGAATTCACATTTCTCTGCCTTGAGGAAAAGTTGGTGCTTCCTCATCAAGGCTAGTACTTGCTGTACTAGCTGTTGGTGTTCCTCCTTGGATTTGGACATAATGAGGATGTTGTCCAAGTAGATAGTGACCTTTCCAGTGGCAATGAGATCTTTGAAGATATCATTCATCATCCACTGAAAGGTTGCCAGCAAATTTCTGAGTTCAAAGAACATAACCATCAGTTTGAACAAACCATGGCTAGTTCAAAAAGCAGCCTTCCATTTGTCACCTTCTTTGATATGCATATTGTTGTACCCCCACTGAACATCCAGTTTGATGTAGTACTTAGCACCTTGGAGTTTATTCATTAACTCTGAGATTAAGGGAAGCAGATAACAATTCTTGATCATCATTTTGTTGAGCTTCTGATAATCCTGTACAGGTTGGAGCTTTCCATCCTTCTTCTTGATGAAGAAGAAGGGAGAGGCCATTGGTGATTTTGATGGCCAGATTTGTCCACTGGTCAAATTCTCATTGAGAAATTTGTCCAATTCTTGTTGTTTATTGCTGCCAAGTGGATAACACTTGCAGTCCAGGTTGGCATTCACATTGGAGATTAATTCAATGGCATGGTCCCAGGGCTTTGGGTCAGGTAATTCATCGAAACTTTCTTTTTTGAGTAAGTTCTGATAGTCCCATGCCTATTTGAGTACCATTTCCTCAAATGTCTTTTCCATCTTGCTGGCATTAGCCTTTGCTGCTAGGTCATTGTTAGGCCCAAGCATCACATGCAGGCAACCACATGATAAACAGACATCACCTCGCACTTCAGGTGATCATCCAAGTCCACTGATGTGATTGAAGCAATGTGTCACAAGGCTATTGAATAGCTCAAGAGTAAAATAGTATGTATAAACTTTAGCTCAAAGCTGGGGGTTAGCCTGCTAGGGCTGTCCCTTAAATACTGTACAAGTCCTGCTAATAATACTTTATGCTTATTGTGGGTTTCTCTGTCCATTGTGCTCATTGTTCTTGAGCATTGCTACCATACATAAAAGGGGTATTATCTGCATTGTCCTTGGTTTTCCAGGTCTGGTGGTGGTTGTGCTGGCCAATCCATTCCATGGTCTTAGGTGCTGAGTTAGGTATCTTGACTAAGCATAAATAGGGGTCAAAGAGGAATAGGAATAAAGAAAAAGGAAAAATCATAACATTACCCCTGTCTTAAGACCATCATCCTGATGGCTTAATTTAGGGATAATTTGTAGTCATATATGGCATCTGTCACATCCATATGTTTTTCATTTACCCACTGATTTGATTTGGGTCCATAGCCCTTCCAACTGACCAGGTAGTCCACCATTGTTGTCATCCTGCCTCCTTTCGCTTTAACTTTGCAGAGTTTGTGGGTGAGGACTTGATCGATTTCATAGTGCTCTTCACCATCTATCAGATCGGAAGGTAGAGGTGGCAGGCATTCCTGGTTAGGAAAGGCTGGTGTGATATATGGTGACAGCAGTGACTCATTAAAAACATCATGGATTTTCCAAGTATTGGGAAGGCAAAGTTTATAGGTGCTGGCCCTGACCTTTGAGATAATAGGGAAGGGATCCATGCACTTGTCAGCTAGTTTGCATTTTGGGTGAGGCAGATGTAAATTTGTAGTATCTAGCCAGACCTTGTCATTGGTCAAGTAGACCCATGCTGCATAGTGGTGTTTGTCATATTGGGCCTTTATCAATGATGCAGCTTTTTCGAGTGCAACTTTTGTTTCTGCATGTATTTTTGCCATTGTGGTGATGAAGTCTGTTGAAGTGGGGGTTGAGGTTTGGTGATGCTCAGTGTGAGCGATATTCAGATGTCTTCCATGATTAACAAAAAAGGGGGTTTTTCCTGTTGCTGAGGGTACTCGGTTGTTGTGTTGAAATGCTCTGAGTGCCAGCCACTTAGTCCAGTCATCTTGGCAGTAATTGATGAACAGCCAAAGATATTTTTCTATCTCCTGGTTTGCTCATTCTGTCTGTCCATCAGTTTGTAGATGATACGCAGTGGAGGCATTCCATTTGATATGTAGGAGTCAGTATAGGTCATCAAGGAATTTGGAGACAAATTGAAGACTCCTGTTGGAGATGACTACTTGTGGCATGCCATATTTGGCATAGACTTCATCTCACAGGATTTTTTCCCACCCTTCCAAAGATAGTTCAGTGGAACAGGGTATGAGGATGATTGTTTTTGAGAACTGGTCAACTATGACAAGGATTGCATCATAGCCATTGCAATCTGAGAGCCCAGTGATCATATCAACTGAGATATGGGTCCATGAGGATGTCAGTACCTCATTTAGGTGTAGGAGTGTGGCATGAAATTGTGTTGATGCCTTCCCTCATTGACAGACTTTACATGCTTTAACATATGTGATGATGTCATTCCCCATCTTGGACCACCAGTATTCCTGTAGAATGAGTTCCTTGGTTTTTGCAATATCAGGATGTCCCACAGTGGCATGGTTGTGGCAGGTGGCAATGATCTTCCCATGTAGGCTTCACTCTCTGAGGATGTAAATCCTCCTGTCATAGTGAATCAATCCATTCTCTCTTGTCATCCCCCTTTCATGGTTAAGGGATGGGGCTATCCTTTGGTCCCATTTGTGAGGATCCTGGGTCGCACTCTTGATCTGCTTGTGTATCTCTTCTTCCATTGGCATTATCATGGCCCTGAAATGTTTGGGTCATAATAATGTGACTCCCTCATTATCGGCCTTGCCCTGATCATAATCTGCTTGTTGGCTGAGAAGGTCAGCTTTTTTGTTGGCGGTCCCTGCCTTATGATGCAGGATGTATTGGTACTGGCTGAGCTCCGTTACCCATTGAGCTTGTTGGTGGTTCAACTTCTGGGGTTGCCAGAAGTATCTGAGATTCTAGTGGTCTGTCCAGATCTCAAAGATCTTAGTGGCCCCTATCAGATAATGGTGCCACTCTTCCAAGGTGAGCATTATGGTGAGCAGCTTCTTGTTGTATATTTCATAGTTTCTTTCTGTGATGGTGAGTGCTTTTGAAAGGAATGTGACCAGATGCCATCTCCCATCCTGCTCTTGTGAGAGTATGGCACCTATTGCCCCTTTGCTCGAGTCTGCTTTGACTTGGAACCTCCTCTCCTGAGAGGGGATTGTGAGTATGACATCTTCAGCCAATTGTCACTTTAGGTCTTCGAATGCAGATTGCTGTGGGTTTCCCCAGGTCCAGGAGGTGTTACTGGTGAGTTGGGTCATTGGCCAAACAACTTTGCTGTAGTCTCAGATAAACCATCAGTAAAAGTTGGTGAATCCAAGGAAGGATTGTAACTCCTTCTTGGTCAGTTCTGGCCATTTGGTTACCCCCGCCACCTTGATGAGATCCATTCTAATGCTCCCTTCACCAATAATCACCCTGAGATACTCTGTCTCGAGCACCTCAAACTCACATTTTTCAGCTTTGAGGAACAGCTTGTGTTTCCTCATAAAGGCTAGCACCTGTCATACCAATCCTCTGTGTTCCTTCTTTGTTTGCAACATAATTAAAATGTTATCCAAATAAATCATGACTTTTCCAGTGGTGATGAGGTCCTTGAATATGTCATTCATGATCCATTGGAATGTCGCAGGGGATTTGGTGAGTCCAAAAAACATGATGGTAGGCTCGAACAGCCCTTGGTTTGTTCTGAAGGTGGCCTTCCATTCATCCTCCTCCTTGATTCGAACATTGTTATACCCCCATCAGATGTCGAGCTTGGTATAGTATTTGGCCCCCTGGAGTTTGTCCATTAACTCTGAGATCAACAGAAGAGAGTATCAGTCCTTGATCATCATCTCATTCAACTTCTGATAGTCTTAAACCGATCAGAGTTTGCTGTCTTTCTTCTTTACAAAGAAGAATGGTGACACCATCAGGGATTTTGATGGTCAGATGCATCTGCTGGATAAATTCTCATCAAGGAATTTGTCAAGCTCCTATTGCTCCTGAATGCCAAGGGGATAAGTTTTGCAATCCAGATTGGCATTGGCATTTGGGATCAGCTCAATCACATGGTCCCAGGGTTTTGGGGCAGGGAGTTTATCGAAACTTTCCTTCTCAAAGAGATCCTGATAATCTTGTGCCCATTCTGGCACCATTTCTTCAAATGTTTTCTCTGCTTTCCCCTCATTGGCCTTGGCTGCCAGGTTATTGGCATGATAGACAGCTTGAATGTGAATCTCCTTCTGCAGATCTATGGCAAGGATTGTTTCCCCATCCTCCATTTCTTCATCCCACCTGTCTTCTGGGTCTTTGTTGGGCAATTTGAATGAAATCTTCCAACATCAGCAGTGAGTGAAGGTGATCTGCCTGGTCTTCCAATTTATGAGCAGATTATGCTGTATGAGCCAGTCATGACCAAGGAACACTTCTTTGGTTCCAAGGTCAGTTACCACCAGGTCGATTCATTTGGAATGGTCTCCGATGATGAGCCAGAGTTCGACGAACTCAGTTATTAAGCCGGCTTGGTTTTTTGTTCCATCCACATTATAGACTGGGATAGGAGCTGTAGTGGTTCTTGTCAGGAGTTTGTTTTTGGTGACAAAGGCTTGATTGATCAAGCTCCCTGTGCATCCACTATCGATTAGAGTGGTAATTGAGTACATGGATCAGGAAGTTAGGGTTTTGAGCTGGACTTTGGTCATCAAGTCTCTTTCAGAAGTCTTGATGCATCACATGAACCTCTGAGGCTCATGCAGTTCATCCAGCCATTCAAGGGCTCTACTCTGCTCAGCCCTTCTGACTCCTTCTACAGCCTCCTTGGTGGCTTCCTCAGTTCAGGTTCAGTGCATCCAGTTTTTTAGTATGGCCTTGGCAGCAGCTTGATCCCTTGCTTCTTTGATAGCTCTCCAGGTCCATTCAGTATTGAATGGCTTGAGCCAATTCATGGGGCTCTCTGCCCCTGTTCAGCTTGTAGGTGATTGAGTCTTAGGTTGCAATTCAGAGGTGTGCATAATAATCATTGATTGGGGTATAGCCAAATGCATAAATAGAGGAAACATAGGGGTAACTACAGGGATAATATAAGTCTGACTAGCAGCTATGGAAGGCACATCTCTTGCTTGCTTGGCCAGTCCAGTGGAATTGCTCACTGGCTGGCCTTGTCTTTTAACTCCTCGACCTTGGTTTCCTTCCCTAGGTCTTCTTCCTCTTTCTGGAGCTTGGCGATCTGTGCCCATATGTCCTCATGGGTCTGCTTCTTCTTTGGGCAATTCTTGGCCATGTGGCCCTTTTGTCTGCAACTGAAACATTTCTCTTCCTTCTTCATTTGGTCAATGTCCATCAGCTTCCCTGCTCTGGTATATGTTGTTCTGGTCTCTGTTTTCTGGCTTCCATAGGTCATGGCCATTGAGGATCCC
This sequence comes from Guyanagaster necrorhizus, assembly GCF_019112545.1. Classification (NCBI taxonomy): domain Eukaryota; kingdom Fungi; phylum Basidiomycota; class Agaricomycetes; order Agaricales; family Physalacriaceae; genus Guyanagaster; species Guyanagaster necrorhizus. The sequence goes on from NW_025064930.1 coordinate 65,334, forward strand.
AATGATTTCCTGGCAGTTTGCCTCAGTTTATTCAGGGTCAGCAGGGTTGGCTTCTTCAAGGTTTCTTGCAGGGTTGATGATTCCACTTTCTGCCTTTGTCATTTCTTGTACATCTCGATGATCCATTCCTTTCACTCATCATAGCCATAGGGCATCAGGATTTTAATGCCCATCACAGAGATCATCATGAGGTATGAAGGAGGGACTCCTCACTTGAGGGCCTCAACCATCTGGCCCTCATTAGCCACATTGTCTCATATTCCTGCCAGTTTGGCAAGCCTTTCTAGTTTGTCGAAGTAATCTGTGGCTGCCTTATCTCCCATTTTGTACTCCTTGATCTTCTGTTTATGTACTTTCTGTACCATGGGGTCAATGAACTTGTCATTTAACATCTGCTTGAACACTGGCCAGGAAGGGTATTGATAATGTTCCCTTGTGGTCAATCAGAAGTTCAGGGAGATGAGAATTCACCATGTCTTTGCCTTTTCTTCTAGGTAAGAGGTGGCAAAGGCAACCTTGTTCATATTGGTCCCTAAATATCCAATGTAGATCTTGAAATACTGTTCACAGTCTACTAGGAATCTGTCAATATCATCGGATGCTCCTTTAAAGGGGCAGAGCTTCCAGAGGAGGTCAGGGCAGCACTGAAGGACATTGGCATTTTCTGGCAGTGCACCCATAGGGTTGGGCCATCCTGAGAATGGCAGTTATTGCCATTCTGTGGGTGGTCTCAGGAATGAATGAAGTGAGTGGTTGTCGGCCACCAGGCTTCTCTTTGGCTCTTCTACTCAGATGATAATCCCATCCCATACTGTGAATCCTAGACAGACAGCTTCAGAGTCATCTTGTACAGGTTCCTTTCCTGTTCTACTAGTTTCTGCCTGGTCAGGAGGTGGCTGTCCTCCCAGAAGTCAGCTGCCTTTGCCAGTCCATGGATTTTGGAATGCTATCTCCAGCTGAGACCATTGTCTGGTTAGCTGGGCTGCCATGGCTTGGGCATATTGGTTGGTGATTGAAAGTTTGCTTCAGATTGATGGGGCCCAGTATACAGCTTGTTTTGGGGTTACTGGAGGAGTTTGCAGCATTGGTTGGATGGTCATCATGGTCTGATATGCTGGTGGTTGGCAGATAGAGTACTCCAGGTGCTGTTGGTTGTACTGTTGAGTGGCATAGTCTGTTGCTGCCCACCTTAGAATTTCTGTTTGTTCATTAGTACTGGCATACAAATATAATTGTCCCATCTGTGATGCTGCCTGAGCAGCATCACACCATAAGAAGTTTATGCTGTGTAGGTAGTACTCTTGGTACTCCTGTGCCCTCTCTCTTTGTGCTAGCCTTTTGACTTCTTCATGGTCTGTTTCTTCTTATGAGTTGTATGGTGGTCCTCTGAGAGGGTCACTGCTCTCCATTTCTTCTTCCTCACTCTCACTGTCCTCCTTAAGGAGAGAACTGATGGGCTGGTCATAGATACTCTCTACAACCCCTTGGTGTATCATTGCTTCACTCCTCTGGCTGGATACTTGGTCCAGTGGTGGGGGATACCGAGATGTTTTCATAGGCAGAGGCAGGTCTTCCTCTAATGCTGGGATCATAGCAGTTTCCTCCTGTAGCTCTTGCTGCCTCCACTCACTCACAATAGAGGCAGACATTGTTTTGGTAGTTGTTGTCAATGAGCTGCCCAATGACTTGGCTTCCAAGAAAGCCTCAGAGGGCACAGGCAGGGATGTGGGCAGTCCCAGGAGTTCATAGCCCATAGTGTCTGAGGACAGACTCATCACTCCCAAAGGCAGAGTCTGCACTGGGGGTTTGAGAGGAAGGGAGATACTGGAGAGTTGGAGGACTCCTGTATCATCTGGTCCTGGTGCCATCAGCCCAATGTTCTGAGACCCCACTGCTTGGGGTGCTGGGCTCTCTAAAGGTGGAGACTGAAGCTGAGGGATCAGCTCATATGGGTGTGAGGACACTGGCAACCTCAGGGCAGAGCCTGTACCAGTTACTAGCCTCAGCCCTCTCCAATCAGGCTCTTTCCACCTCTTGCTGCTGGTCCCTGTGGTGCTTGTCATACTGTGTGGCCTCCCTCCTTTGCTGCTCTTCATGCTGGTTTTCCGACTCATCATGTACTGGCTGTGGGTCATCCCACTGCCTTCACTTTTCCTGTCGAATGGTGTTGTTGTAGTTGAAAGAGATGGTGAAGTCCCAGGTTGGGAAGTACTGGTGTACTGTTTCTTCCCATACTCATTGTCACTGCTCTTCATCATTGGGAGAGGCCCTGCCCACCCTTGAGCTGGCTCTGGAGGGGCAGGCACTAGTAGGCTGGCTTTGAGAAGATCAGTTGCAGGATCACTGAACTATCTGAGGGGCATCGAGAGAGTTCCTGGCATGGTCAGCAATCCTATGGGTTCAAGAGGTGGAAAAGGGGAGGGGGACTGACAGAAGAAGTCCTCTGGGAGATCCTCATCTTCGTGGTTGGGAGGAGGTCCTTGTACAAGGATCCCCTGTTGCCTTGGAATGCTATTGTCCTGGTTTCTGGGTTGAGGGTGGAGCTGTCCTCCCTCTTCTTCTTCACCATCCCCTGGATGCATGCTGCTATGCCTGGCTTCTGAGGGCTGGTAGGTTGTTCATCGGGATTCAGAGATGTTATGAAGCAGGAGGTCAGAGGTTGCATTACATAGGATTTCTTGGATTTATAGAAATTCATTGTAATGTTGAAGAGCCCAGGCAGTGATTGAATGGCATCCCCTGCACAGCTGGATGATCACCAATAATCCTATCAATGTTCCAATGATCAAAGAAAGGAGTTCAAAGAACTCATGGTCAAAGTTTAGGTCAGTAGAGGTCATAGGGGGCATTCAGTTTCTCAGCACAATTGGGCTTGAGAAAGGGAAGACAAAGCTTCAAGCTAATTGTTAGGCCCAAGCATCACATGCAGGCAACCACATGATAAACAGATGTCACCTCGCACTTCAGGTGATTGTCCGAGTCCACTGATGTGATTGAGGCAATGTGTCACAAGACTAGTGAATAGCTTGAGGGTAGAATAGTATGTATAAACTTTAGCTCAAAGCTGGGGGTTAGCCTGCTAGGGCTGTCCCTTAAATACTGTACAAGTCCTGCTAATAATACTTTATGCTTATTGTGGGTTTCTCTGTCCATTGTGCTCATTGTCCTTGAGCATTGCTACCATACATAAAAGGGGTATTATCTGCATTGTCCTTGGTTTCCCAGGTCTGGTGGTGGTTGTGCTGGCCAATCCATCTCATGGTCTTAGGCGCTGAGTTAGGTGCCTTGACTAAGCATAAATAGGGGTCAAAGGAGAATAGGAATAAAAAAAAAGGAAAAATTGTAACAGTCATTAGCATGGTGAATTGCTGGAATGCTAATGGCCCTTTGTAAGTCGATGGCAAGGATTGTGTTGCCATCTTTCATTTCTTCATCTCACCAGTCCTCAGGATCTTCATCCAGTAGTTCAAACAGAATCTTCTGACAGCAACATCAAGCGAAGGTGATGTGATCAGTCTTCCAGTTAATTAGCAGATTATGCTGAATCAGCCAATCATGACCAAGAAATATTTTCTTGGTCTCTAGGTCAGTTACTGCTAAATTGATTCATTCTGAATGATTGCTGATAGTGAGCCTAAGCTCAACATATTCAGTGATTGATCCAGCTTGGTTCTTTGTTCTATTCATATTATAAACTGAGATTGGTGCTGCCATGGCCTGAGTGGGAAGATTATGCTTGCTGACAAAAGCATGATTGAACTCCCCATGCAGCCACTGTTGATCAGGGCTGTGACTGCATGAGTAGATCAAGATATCAATGTCTCAATCTGGGCTTTGGTTATTAAGTCTTGTCCTCCAGTCTTAGACTGTCAAATGAATTTCCATAGTCCATGGAGTTCATCAAGCCACTCTAAGGCTCGATTTCATTCTGCTGCTCACATTCCAGTGATCATATCATCGATCACTTCCTCAGCTTGAGTCTTGTGTACCCAATTCTTGAGTATGGCTTTTGCCACTGTTTTGTCCTTCACATCCTTGATGGCTCACCAAGTCCATTTGGTGTTGAATGGTTTTAGCCAACCAATGGGGCTCTCTGCCCCAGTTCAGCCTATAGGCAGTGACACACCCTCTCCATGTTTAGGCATGTAAAATTGTGAAAATTGTGAATATATAGACCACATTCCAGGCCAGTAAGCATGTAACAGAAAATAGGACTAGAGCACACAGAAACCTTGCTATCATAATGATAAACTGAAGTAACAATAAGCAGAGTGCATGGCCTAGTAACAGACTAATACCAGAGGGGTTAGGCTGCATGTGAGGTCCCAGCACTTGGCCCTAAGTGCGCCAATACTATTACAAGAGGACATGCTAAAAATAAAAAGACTACGATCAAAATATGATCAGCAAGTCTGATCACATTGATCAAAGATGCACAGCCATTGATGCCCTGATGGGACATGCCTTAGAACAGAGAACTGAGACCCAAAGAAAGGTATCTGAGTAAATGGGTACTGAACAGAGAGATAGCATGCTGACAACAAGCTAGCAAGTAGAGGAATATTATCCCAGGAATGAATAGCACAGATACTGCCCTGAGCCTTGCGTGCATACATATGGTGCCTTAGCATGCATAACACAGCAAGAGACTCTGTATTGTACCGAGAAGTGGCACCTTTAGTGAGTCAGATGGAATGACTGGTTGGACACAGGAAAGCAGAACATAGCCATTGTGGCTGGCTCTTGGCATGAGAAATAACTCCAGGGGTCTGGGACAGTTTACCACTGTCAGAAATGTCACCAGGGAGATAAGAAAGTGAGTAGACCTGGTGAGGCCAGCTAGCCGATGTCAGCTAGTAAAGGAACAGCAGGCACAGTCATTGCCTGGAAGAGAATAAGTGCAGCAACTGCGACATGTGCATGAGTAATACCAGCGGGATCCAGCATGGAGTCCTGCACTTTGAGAATACCATAGTAGGATTGTATTAGTAAGTACCACAGTAGAGTATTTAAATATGGCCTTGTATGGCTGGAGGGGCAAGTTTCCAACCCCCAGAGTTGCAGTGTATTGGGCACAGAAAGCCTGGCACTCTAGCTCTGAGTTTGTGTTTGTAACTTTGGGTGAGAGAATAAACCTATTATTGAATACCCTTGAGAGAGCTGTGAGAACTAAGTGAGGCATCAAAGCTTGTGAAAGACTTAAGCCCAGTTTGATAACAAGTTTCTTTTGGATTGCGCTCTAACCTGAGAATAAGAGAGCGGTGTCTGAAGGGCATCATCTTGAGTTTTTGAGGTATTTGTGATGTGTGGTGCTACAGGTGGCAGAGGTTCAAACCCTTTGGCTTGATTAGTGTGTGCTGTTGTGTTATTTCCACAGATTGGCAGAGGTTCAAACCCTTTGGTCTGTTGGATGGGGTTTTATTGTGTTTGTGTCTCTGGATTGCATAGGTTTGAATCCTGTGGGTCTATGATCAGTTTGGAAACTTGGAAACAGAGATCTGTGCTCTTTGGCACTTGTGGACATGTTTGTGATTGGTTTTTGCTTAGAGCATGAAGCTTTGAGTTGTGTATTGTGTGTGTTAGGGATTTGAGTTGATCCGTGCTGTGCTTGGAACCATTTGAGAGTTTTGGAGTGTTTTGACATATTGTATCGAGTTGCAGTACCCTTTGCCTTGAGGCCCAGCAACACCAGTTGCCATCTCTTGTTTTGATAAAATGAAAAGCTTTGAGACTTGGAAAGACCTTGGACTGTTGTAAGCATGCTATTGCCATTTGGATGCTGTAATCTCATTGAAGAAGACAATTATATTTGTTGATTGCTACTTTTATCGCATTATAATCCCCCCATGAACTAAGAGTTTTGTGTGTGTGCTGGTGTGAGTGTGGACAGTGGATAACACTCTGCAGTATCTATTTTCACCTTGCACATGCTCAGATCCTCTTCAGCAGTTGAGTCTGTCTTGATGTTTTAGCTTGGTGAACTTTTGATGATGATGCACCTTTGAGGCTCTCTGCCCCTCTTTGGCCTTTCATTGGCATTTGAGTTATTAGGGTTGGTTCCTTTGGTGATTCATGTCTATGAGTGACAAAGTTGGGTATATTTGAATGCATGCATAATTTAGTCATAGGGGGTACTATAGAAGAGAAAATGTCAGTCTGTCTAGCAGTCTGTAATTGGTCACTCATATCCCTGGCCAAGTCAGTGGAATCACTCACTGCTCAGCCTCATCCTTTACCTCCTCGGCCTTATTGTTCTGACCAAGGTCTTGCTTCTCCTTCATTAGTTTGGCTATCTGCACCCAGATATCTTCCCAGATGCATTTATTCTTCTTCTGTGGACAGTTCCATGCTATGTGGTCCTTTTGGCTGCAATTGAAGCACTTCCCCTCCTTCTTGAGATGATCCATGTCCATCAGCTGACCTGTTCCAGTATATGTTATGCCTGTACCGGTTTGCTTCTCACTGTATAAGGAAGTTGGAGCCAAGCCACCAGGCTTGGCAGGTGTGGTCATGCTGGAGGTGAAGGGCTTCAAGCCCTATCTCTGGTTCCTGTGTCTGCCTCATGATAGGGTGGCTGATTCTGTCTTCTGTCATTGCTGTTCCTTGTACATCATGATGATTTGGGCCTTCCACTCCTCATATCTGACTGGGATTCCTTGTCTGATATCAGAGATGATTATAAGATAGGAGGCTGGTACTCCCATCTTCATGTACTCAACCATTCATTCAGAATCAGCAACATCATCTCAGACTCCAGCAAGCTTGCTGAGTCATTCCAGCTCATCAAAGTAATCAGTGGCTGGCTTACCAGCCATCTTGAAGTCCTTCATTTTTTGTTTATGGACTTTTTGGATGGCTGGATCTGTGAATTTGTTGATGATCATTTGTTTAAAGACCAGCCACAAGGGGTATTGGTGATGGTACCTCATGGTGGACCAAAATGTCAGGGAAATAAGAACCCATCATGTTTTGGCTTTGTTGGCCATGTGGGTTGCCACGAATGTGACCTTGTACATGTCAATGAGGAAGTACAGAGTGAACACCTAGAAATATTGATCACAATAGACCAGGAAGCAATCAATGTCATTGGATGCTCTCCAGAAGAGTTGGAGTTTGGACACAAGAGTCAGTTTGACATTAAGGATCTGGGCCCCAGCATCCAGGACAGGCATTAGATTCAGCCATCCCCCAGCAGGTGGTCCTGACCACCCACTTGGGGGTCCTGGAAAAGAGTGAAGGGAGCCATTGTCAGTGACAGGACTTCCCAGTGGAGGAATCACCTTCTGCATGATTTGCCCATTCTTGATGGTCCAGCCCTGGGCAAGTGCCATGGGGTCATCTTCTGTGGAAAGAGGCTCTTCTGGTGCCTTTCCTCCACTACCTTCAGCCTCATCTGATGGTGGCTGTTCAGCAAATGGTCACTGAATCAGTAGCTGCCATGGGTTTGAGTAGTGGCTGCTCAGTTGGGGTCAGCCCCTAGTAAGCCGAGATGCCATACTTCAGACAGCTGAGGTGGCAAACAAATATCTTGATGATATCATGCAGATTGAGGGTGCCATGTTGGTCAGCTTGCTCAGCATAACACTCAGCATCCAAGGTCTTGGCATTGTGCTGTACTTTGGCCTGTATGATGGTAACATCTGCATCTGGTGTCCTAAATATCTTTTATTATAAATAAAAATGGCCTGCTCAGTGGCTGCATATTGTAAAATTTCCACATGCTCAATGTAACCGGTGGTGGTGTACCTTTGTCCCATGGGCAACACCAACCAGGTGTCATCCATCCATAATGTAGTTGTACCCTCCTGATATAACTCCATAAAGTCTTTCTGGTGTGCCTCCCACACCAATTCTTTCTGCTTCTCTTCATGCATCTGTATGTTCCATGAACTGACCCAGTCAGTTGGAGAGTCCTTGACTTCCCCATCATGATCCTCCTCCCCCTTGTCATCTGCATCCCCACTGGTGATCTCACTGTCCACATCCTCCTCAAGGAGGGAACTGTTGTATGGGTCATAGACCTCTGGGATGGCTGTGCTGGGGCTGCATACTTGGTCTGGTGTTATCAGGTCTGGGTCAAGGAGTAGGCTGCTGCTCCTCAACATCTCCTTCCTCTGTTGCTGTCACCATTGCTCTGCAATACTGGCAGAAGTTTCAGTAAAACTGGGGGTTGAGAAAAAGGGTAGCAAAGTTCCCATTGAGAAACTTCTTAATGTCTCCTGTGGGGTCAATTTCCTCCTCATTTCCTCTGACTGTCTCTCAGTCTGCTGATATTCCATCTCCCCTGATGAGGATATCATCAGTTTCTGTGATGGTATCAGTCCCATAAGATAATGGGTGATCATTAGAGAGAGAGATCGATTCTTGGATGTCAACTATGTGGATATCTTCCTCGATTGGCTCTGCCCAGGGGTTGGACTCAATGGTGGGAGTGGTAGATTCTCAGAACAGAGAGTCGGGTATGCTGTTAGTGGTGGAACCAATGAGCATACTGTTTCCCCTTTCTTCTGAGCCCCTGCATCACTCCCTCTCCCAGGCATGGAGATAGTGCCCAAAGAAGGTGTTCTCCCTTGTGATTTCATTGTTGATCCATGCCTGCTCCTTGAGGCACTCAGAAACATTACTGGAATGTCAAACTTGGTTCTCTTGGGAGAGGATCAGGTTGGCATTATCAGTTTGTTGTGTTCTTCCTGGAACTGTTTGTATGCCCTCTGTTTGGCCAGTATTACTGCCAGCTGCATGGCACTCCAGCCAGTTGGCCTCAATGGCAGCAGCTTGCCACCAGTGGTGCTCATTGCTGTTGTCATTGAAGTAGGGGTCATTATTGGCCCCTGTTCTGTGGTCAGTGCTCCTGCTTCATACTGATGTGGTGTGTCAGAATCTAGAGCCCCTGGTATTTCTGGCTCTCCAAGCCATCCATGTGGCATCAAGAGAGTCTCTGGCATGATGGCCAATGTCTGTTTCAGAAATGGGAGTTGTTGTCCTCATTGCAATACTGTGCTCAGGTGATGGGATGGGAGTGTCAGGTCTGAGTCATTGAAACCCTGTAGCCTAAGGGTTTCCAGTGTCTCAGATGACTGCTGATGAGAGTCACAGGGGGTATGTGTGTTGCTGCCACTCCTCCTCTTCTCTAGAACACCCTTCAGCCAAGCTCCCAGAGACAGCTTCAGGTGCAACTCCTTCTTCAGGTTGGAGGGAGTGTCAGATTGTTGAGGGTCAGGCAGAGGCAGGGATATTATGGAGGGGGAGGTCTGGTGTGACATTTCAGAGGATGATTTGAATGCATTGGAATTCATGATAGTGCCTGATTGCCCAAGCAGTGATTGATTGGCATCCATGGCACAGCTGTATGATCACCAATAGACCAATCAAGATTCCTATGATAGAAGCAAAGAGTTCAAAGAACTTGTGAGTAAAATTTGGGTAAGGGTGGGAGGCATTCAGTTTCTCAGCACAATTGGGCTTGAGGAAGGGAAGCTAATTGTTAAGCCCAAATTCCATGTGACTATCAACATGTGATAAACTGTTCAGAACCTCATACTTTGGGTTAGACTGACAGAGTTCACTGATGTGTCAATAGAGTTGTGTAGTCAAGGTATTTGCAAGTCACTCAAGAGTAGATGGTGAAGAATAAACTTTAGCTTGAAGCTGAAGTATTACAGTGAGAGCTACTCTACTTAAATACTAAATCCTTATCATTCCAAGAATATAACTACCTAATTATCCTTGCTGGTGCTGTGTAGCATATTGTTCAGCTGTTACTAAGATACCTACAAAAAGTATTGTCCTGCTGTTGTGCTGTTACTGCTGTTACTGCTGCACAAAGATAAGAGAGGCTTCTCTGTCATTGTGCTGTTGCATGACTTTACAGCAGCGACCAGAATTAGAGTGGTGCTGATGACTAAGCATTCCCATAATCCTAAGCACCTGGTCTAGGCACTCTGACTAAGCAGAAATAGAGGTCAATCCCAAATAAATCAAGGAAAAAGGAAAGAAAAATAGGAAAAATCATAACACACTAACTCTGAACATATCGAGGAGGAGTGTTTCAGCAAAAAGAAAGCCAAGGAGTGAGCTATACAGCATGTCCAGGAATGTTGCAATACAAAATCAAGCAAGAAGGTGGAAGAGGCAAAGACAGAGAAGTCAAACATTGTGGAAGAGACTGCCAGCCAAGTGAGTATTGATCTCTTGTCTCCAGCATCATCTAACTGGAATATGGACACAGGTGCTTCAGCTCACATGAGCCATCATCAAGACTGGTTTCATGTCTGGACACCACATGTGGTTCTGATTCAGTTAGCAGACAACTCAATCATCTATTCAGCAGGCATAGGGACAGTCATGTTTGAGCCTAAAGAGAAGAATGGAGAGGTCTGCAAGGCTGTTGAGTTCCAGGATGTACTGCATGTATCTGATCTTCACAATAACTTGCTTTCACCCTTCCATCTTATACATCATAAGGGATATGAGATCAACATAGCTGGGTCATTGGTCCAGTTCTTTCAAGACAAAGCACTTTGTTTCTCAGCCACTGTCAATAATAATAACATTGGATATCTTAATGGCACCACTTGCACTACAAGGCCAGTAACCTCAAATACTGTGAGCACCTGTTCACTTGACCTGACTCTATAGCATTGATGAACCTGTCACAGAAGTATAAATGTTGTCCAGGACATGTATGAGAATCAGCTTATCTTAAATATGAAGATGAACAATATGCAATCCAATCCTGACCCGATTTGTGAACCCTGTCTTATGGGCAAGCGCAGACAACATAATATTCCTCAAGAGCCCTCACCCCTTCCAATGTGCTCTCTTGCAATCATATTCTCTGATCTTAAGAGACCAATACCAGTCAATATGCCAGAAGGTTATCACTACTGGATCACATTTATATGTGGCACTCTGTGTTTTTGGGCTGTTGCCTTGCTAAAGCACAAGAGTGATGCTCTGGCTGAATTTAAACACTACAAAGCCTATGCTGAAAATTTTCATGGTCTGAAGATCTTAGAGGAGCAAGACAATGGTGGAGGAGAGTACATGGGTCATGAATTTGATCAGTTATGCATAGAAGAAGGGATATCAAGACACCATACTGAGCCTGATGAGCCTCATCAAAATAGAATTGCAGAGCATGCAAATCGCAATATTGCTGAAGGGGCTATTACTATGCTCTATGAAGCCCATCTTTCTCCCTCCTTCTGGGGACTAGCAGTGCTCACATTCGTATATGTGTGCAACTATTGCCCTATGGCACCACTTCCTAAAACAACACTATACACTGGCTGGCATAAGAAGAAACCTGACATCTCTAACTTGTGTGTCTTTGGCTGCTTAGCTTATGTCCATGTTAAAAAGAACAAGTGACAAGGCCTTCAGCCACACACTACTAAATGCATATTCATCAGATATCCATCAGGCACAAAGGCATGGAAGTGCTGGAACCCTGTCACCAAGAAGCTTATCATATCAAGCCATGTTGTTTTGATGAGCAAGTGTTCCCAGAAAATACAAAAACTCCTATCAACCCCTTCAGTGACCTATTTTCTTCACTCTCAAATCTGTCAGATTCTCCTATGCTGCCTGATCAAGGGGGAGACCTTAACAATAATGATCTTCCACCTCCAGAAAATCCTCCAGCACCAAATCTCTTACCTCCTTCAAGCCTATCACCTCCAGTATCACCCCTTCCTCATGATATTATGACCCCTCCTGGCTCACCATTCAATGGATCTCTCTCAGACCTAACTCCATCACCATCACCACTATCTCCAACAGACCTAAGCAAACATGAATACAGAATATGTGACAATGGCTTATATGATCCTGGCCCTGGTTATGGTTGTGGAATATGCCAAAATGTCAACAATGATGATCATGCAAGAGATGCAGAGGATCAAGCACACACAGCCTTTATGGAAGATAAAACTATTCTTGAAGGCATAGCCTTCTCCAGCCAGACAACAGAGCATCTGACAATAAAGGAAGGACTGGAAGTTGCATTTGAGAGCATGACAGAAGCAGCTTACAAGGCATCCACACATGATGGTGAACCTAAATCCTTCCATGAAGCTATGAAACATCCTTCAGAGGAAGCTGCAAGTTGGTATGAAGCCACTATACAAGAGATACAGGCACTCATTGAAAATGGTGTCTTTGAATTGGTGAAATGTCCTCCAAATCGAAAGGCAGTTGGGAGTCGCTGGATATTCAAAGTGAAACACAATGCTGATGGATCAATTGAGCACTATAAAGCAAGGCTTGTTGCAAAGGGATACTCACAATGACCTGGCTTTGATTACACCAAAACCTTCTCTCTAATGCCAAAATGGGCTGCCCTATGAGCTGTCCTAGCACTTGGTGCCCTCAAGGATTTAGAGCTATGGAGTGTTGACATCTCATCAGCATTTCTCAATGGTGAGCTGACAGAAGAGGTGTATATGGAGCAGCCAGAAGGTTTTGAGGAAAAAGGAAAGGAATGGGTCTGGCACCTCTTCAAGTCTCTATATAGACTAAAGCAAGCTGGGAGAGAATGGCACAAAAAGCTACATGCAACATTGACCAATGCCATGAGTTTTGAATGGGTAAAATGCAAGCATAGTGTCTGGGTTTACAAGAGGGACAGTGAGCATATCATCATTCCAGTCTTCATTGATGACATGACTATTGCCACAAAGACACCAGATGGTCATCAACAATCTCAAGAAGCACTTCAAGCTTTGAGACTTGGGTCCAATGTCTTACCTCCTTGGTGTTGAGATCAAGTGTGATCAAGCCAACTGAACACTCTCTCTCTCCCAGTGTCAATACACCCTAGATATTCTGCAATGTGCAGGAATGGCTGACTGCAACCCTATTCTGACACCCTTGGATCCAAACATAAAACTTACAGCAGATCAGTCTCCCAAAACACCAGAGGAATATGAGACAATGTGGACAATCCCATACCTGAATGTGCTCAGCTCTGTGGCCTACCTCACTATTGCTACCAGGCTTGATATTGCCTATCCTGTGAGCATACTCTCATGATTCAGCAAAAACCCTGGCACAGCCCACTGGGAAGCTCTCAAACAGCTATTACACTATCTGAAGGGCACAGTTGACTATCGCATTGTCTACTCTCCTGACTCTGAGTCAGATTCATCAGTCTTTGACTTCAAGACTTATTGTGATGCAGATCATGGGGGTGACAAAGATAGTGGGCATTCTACAAGTGGCTTCATTGTCAAAATGGGTACTGGAGCCATTAGTTGGATGAGTCGTCTTCAGGCATTTGTGACACTCTCAACAACAGAGGCAGAATACATTTCAGCCATATCTGCTGGTCAGGAAATCCTTTGGCTTCACAACTTGTTCACAGAGTTTGGCTATTCACTCACCAATGCCTCAGTCCTCTATATCGACAACGAGTCTGCTCTGTCAGTTGCTCAAAACCCTGAACATCATGGCCGGGTTAAACACCTTGACCTTCGATTCTATTGGCTGCGCGATGAAGTTGAAAAGGGGCGCATCCATGTGGTCCACTTACAAACCAAAAATATGCCAGCCGATGCCTTGACAAAGGGATTAGGAAGAGAGAAGCTCAGACACATGATTACCTTACTCGGACTTGTCTCAATACCTCCGTAGACATGTTCGGTCGAGGGGGAGTGTTGAAGTAGCACACCCTCCATGTCGCTCTTACCTTACATAATCATAGCTACCAATACTGGAGATCGAAAGTCAACGCTTACTAGCTTTTGACTTTCGACTCCAGGTATGTATCACATACTATTTATAATTACTAGCTTTTTAATTTCGACTCCAGACCTGGCTTTCCCGCCGCGCTACGCAACCTGCTCTCAACAATTAGAGTTTCGTTGACTGGCGAGTAAATCCTGTCCTTGTTGTGTGATCATAATTCACCCAGCCGGCAACATGTATCGCCCATCTACTACAAAGGAACGATATTAAGATAAACTCTAGGAGGTGAGATGATGACCTACCCCAGCCGTGTCGTCCCTGTGGCGCTCAGATGGTAATTCGAAACAACAGACCTATTACAAGTGCCCAGGTGCTGCCGCTGTGATATCACAAGGACATCAATAATGCGAGGACGGCTTTGCTCTTTCCCTCGTAGAATGCAAACTATCCGGTTCCTATACGCAACCAACGATAATCCCCGTAATCCTGACGACAAAGGAGTACATCACAGGTTCGCTTTTAGTGGCATATGCAAATCCCTGCCCTCTCTCAGCGCAGCTTCTAAGAAACTGTGGTCAAACAATGCCCACAAACGGAGCAATATACATACTGGCCGACTTTATTCGCATGAACAGCTGAAGGGTGTCGAAGTGAGATAGAGGGCGTTGTTATAGTTTCCCGGAATACCCTGCATTCTGAATCTGAAGCGAATGAGATGATTACGGGCCTGAAGACTGAAGACCATTATACCTCGAGCGAAACATTTCGCCGAGGGAGTTTGGACTCGGTCTGGCGTCTCCTGCGGTAGAGCTCATTTTTGACGTAGATTCTTCGCAACTGCCATCAAGGTAACCATATTCCGATTGTTTCTTGAAAGGAGCAGCGCTCCCATAATGTTGTTCCCTGAAAACACAGATGAGGCCAATGATAACGACAAGTGCATAGTCTAGCTCACGATTCACGAAAAGAACCCAGCCCGCGACTCTGATATTGAAGCGTTTTGGAGCGCCATATATTTTCTCACTCTACCACAAATAAGCTCATATTTCTGTGCCACTTCGGATACTACGTCTGGGACTAGGAGACAATGAATCTGTAATCCGATGTCTGGATGTCAGAAGACATTCAGTTTGGAAGCTGAGAACAACCATTGGTTCAACGCACCTCTGCCATATTAAACGAGTTAGACACAAGGCTCGCGCGGAATTCCCTCGGAAACAGCAGCTGCCCTATAATGAAACTTGCTACTGGTTACCAACACGATACTAACTTTGGTTCAAATCGAGTTTTTCTGAAGGGCTTTTAGAAAGAAAGAGGAGGAGCCAAACTCGTTTGCTTTCTCACCGTAGGGAGGCAGTGGCGAAGCAGCTCGTAACTTCCACTGAGAAAATTTGAGCTCGATCTGCCCTTCCTTGGTTTGCGGTAGAGGCTCGTGCACGTATTGCTGACATGGATTCTTCAGCTGGCATCAAGATGAGACAGAAACTATGACGTCACGATGCTCCCTTAGAGCTATCCTGTGAAGGTATAAATGAGACCAAGACTCCGACGAGGGCATAGTGTAGTCACACGACTCTTCATATCAAAGCGTATATATCTTCTCGAACTCCCATAGAGACTTTTATGCCATTTCGTATCCACTATCCAGGACCGGAATATCAGAGATCTTCTACTCATGGCAGAGTAACAACGTCTTGAGTACGAGAAGAGTCGGGTTCAGATTCTGAGAAAAGATATTGGTACAACGCACCTCTGCGATATCGAACGTTCTAAACGTAAGGCACACGAACATATCTCTCAGAAATGGGTGCCCTTTCGAAAGGTAAAGACGACGCAGGCGGGAGCCCTTTTTTGTACCGGGCATGTGCTTCTATATGATTTTAGAGAGAAAGCAAACACGGATTCGATGATGTTAGCCCCGAAAACTGGGGCGATAGTAGTCAAAAGTGACCCTTTAGGTTGGATATATAAATCCTTGTAATATATCACGTCGCCGAACGACGAAGAGAAGCAGGAAGGTCGTGGACGGAAGGGAAGGAAATTTGAAATAGTTTTCTGTGTTTGGAAACACTGCCACTGATTGCAGATTGACCCCTATCCACGTCTACCATATCAGTAGAACTAAGCTCATCATACACGAGACTTGGATGCTTCCCTTTATCAATAAGGACCGCCTTTCTTTCTTGAAAGCGTCTCTACACGTATCTTCGTTGTGGTTTTTCGCTTTTTTTGCGAGAATCATTCACCGATGTCTATTTTGTGTCAACAAAATACTCCTACCTCGCCCGCCTTTGCCTCACTTCGAACTCTTTGACCACGAATACCTGCAAAAAATAATGGACCCTCCATTGCTGTAGCCGCCGCGAAGGTTAGCGATTATATTTCAATTCAATCTTCTCTTTGTGCTCTTGTGGTGCTTTGATCTGGCTAGAAGCGAAATGATTCTCATATGCCGTCACTTCTCTCATAATATCCGGTACTAGGTGAAGCTTCAAGCTTCAAGCTGTTGGATTAGCAAGCAGGAGCTCCGTCGTATCCCGCCGGCCAAGCTCGATACCCCTTTATGTCGGGATGGACTATATATATTGAATACGGTCTG
>NW_025064930.1:82731-85101 GCF_019112545.1 Guyanagaster necrorhizus
TCAGACAATGACAGCAAGGCCTCTGGATCGAAGGGTGAAATAGCCAATGTGGCTGAGGAATCGTCGGATTCGGACTGGGAAGCCGGCGGTGCATTCGGAGTTGATGATGCTAGCGACATGCCGTCGCTGGCTGCAGTTTCTGAGTCAGACAAGTCTGAAGTTGAGGGCTTATCAGAGGACTCGGGGGATGAAGACGATGGTACCGACCTTTTTTCGGAGGTTGGTGATGAGTCGTGGGATGAGCTGAACAGCGCATTGTCCTCAGATGTTGACCGGAGTGATGTGAACTCCTTTGTTGACAAGCAATCGGATGCCACATCTGGCATGCCGACCTTGGAGGATGTATCTGCTTCTGAAGAGTCAGTCGCAGCCGTTACCAACACTGTAAACTCACCCGATGTTCAAATTCGTACTGAACTCTACGACTCCGGCTGTACACGCCATATTTCCCCTTACCGCGACGATTTCAACTCGTTCCAGTCTGTCCCGCCCAAGGCATTCCGTGCTGCGAACACTCAAAAATTTTCTGCAGCTGGAAAGGGCATGATGAGCATTGAAGTGCCAAATGGTGCAAATGCGAGCAATCTGCAACTCACCAAGGTCATGTACTCTCCCGAAGTTGGCTATACACTCATTTCAGTTGGCCAACTTGACGATCTTGGTTTCGAGTTGACTTTCGGTGGCGGAAAATGCACCATCCATGCACCAGATGGAAAGGTCGTTGGGGTTGTCCCAAAAGATGATGGTGGCCTATATCGGGTTCGTCATGAGGGAGATTTGGCTGGGACAGCTGAGGAGGTGCTTACTCTAGACCAATTGCACCGCCGCATGGGCCACATTTCACCTGAAGTTGCTCGCCGTCTGATTGAAAAAGGCTTCGTGACCGGAGTAAAGCTCGACAAGTCATCTGGAGAACCACGGTTCTGCGAGTCATGTGTCTATGCTAAAGCTACACGAAAGCCAGTGTCTAAGGCTCGAGGGGGAGAATGTGCAACCGATATTGGAGGTGAAATTCACTCTGATTTATGGGGACCTGCACCTGTAGAATCCCTGCGTAAACGCCGTTACTTCATCTCTTTCATTGATGACAGCACTCGTTGGGCTTACCTTGAGTTCTTACACCAGAAGAGGGAAGCTTTCACAGCGTACAAAGCCTATGAAGCTCGCATCCGCACTCAGCATGACCGCCCTGTAAAAATCCTCCATTCAGACCATGGAGGTGAATACTTCAACAAAGCGTTTGTCTTGCATCTGAAAAATGCCGGCACGGCAACGAAGATGACTGTGCATGATACGCCACAGCACAATGGGGTGGCTGAAAGGTATAATCGCACAGTTATCGAAAAAGTCAGGGCTATGCTGCATTCAAGCAGCTTACCTCGCTTCCTATGGGCAGAGGCTGTTCGCCATGCTGTCTGGGTCCTCAACAGAACATCGACAAAGGCTCTAGATGGAATGACTCCTTATGAAGCTGTCACAGGGAAGAAGCCAGATCTAAAAGGGT
Organism: Guyanagaster necrorhizus; assembly: GCF_019112545.1. NCBI lineage: Eukaryota > Fungi > Basidiomycota > Agaricomycetes > Agaricales > Physalacriaceae > Guyanagaster > Guyanagaster necrorhizus. The sequence goes on from NW_025064930.1 coordinate 84,236, forward strand.
TGCGGGAATGGGGAGAGAAATGCTGGGTACGCCTTGAGACTAAGGCTATGAAGCTGGGTGGCTGCATACGTGAAGGTCAGTGGATTGGATTCGACGAAACAAGCAATGGATCCCATGTCTACTGGACAGAGAGCAAGACGGTGTCCATCGAGCGAAATGTCTATTTCGACACAACTCATATTGCCACTGACAATCTTGAAGAGAAGGAAGACATTGAGCTACACAAGATTCTGTCAATGCCAAAAACTCAGCCCAATCCACCTACTGCAAAGCCATCACAGGTGTCACCTACCCCCGAAGCCCAGCCTACAGTCCAACCCATAGTTGAAGAAACCCGTTCCGGACGCACTCGAAAGCCTAGCCAGCGGGTGCTAGACCTCATCTCCGGCAAAGGCAGTGTATCAGCACGCCCAAGCGATCCTGTGGTACCTGTTGGTGTTCAGTTACCAGTTGCCAATGAAAACAACGAACCTCTCGAGTTTGAGGGAGAAGGAGAGGCAGATTGGTTGATGATACTCGAGGATGCTGACTTCCTTGAGGAGTATGCCATGGCCATTTCAACAGCCGATGCAGAAGCCTTAGAGCCACACAGTCTAGCTGAAGCGAAGCATCAGCCTGATTGGCCTTTGTGGGAAGATGCAATACAAGAAGAGCTTGCGACATTAAAGACTGCAAGGACTTGGAAAATCGTCAAAAAACCAGTTGGAGCAAATGTCGTGGGCTCGAAGTGGGTCTTTCGAATCAAGAAGGATGCTGAGGGAGGCATAGTCAAGTTCAAGGCTCGCTTGGTAGCACAAGGGTTCTCACAAGTACCTGGCATCGACTACTTCGACACTTATGCCCCTGTTGCAAGGCTTGCATCTATC